>NW_023276826.1:0-94738 GCF_003668045.3 Cricetulus griseus
CACCTGGCTCACGAACCTTATCCCAGGCATTTAATGCTGCTTTCCTGCAAAGAGACAGTATATCTTCATCATATTCAGCCTGAACCTGTGGGTCAGCATAAATACCCTGACCAAGAAGCTTATCTAGAGGCGCTTCAAAACCTTCCTTTATGCCCTGACGTTCAAGGAGCTTTGCCTCTTCCCTTACCAATGCCTTCCACTGGATTTGGCATGAATTCTCAAGTACAGCTGCTACCAATCGTTCCCAATCTGTGGGTGTCACCCTGTTAAAGGTTGCCCATGAATGTAATAGCTGTTTTACGTATGGGCTATGGAGACCATATGAGACAACTGATTCTTTAATATTCTTAAGATCCTTTGGCTGTATAGGTTGCCATTCATAAACCATTCGTCCATGAGGGTGTTTTTTAGAAGCTGGCTTTTCTACCATGGTAGCTGGGTACACTAATGGTGTACGAGTAACAACCTTAGAAGAATAGTCACGATACCTGGGTGGAGTAGGTGCCTGGGATTGGAGTGATTCTGCTTCTGAGGCATCCCACTGATCTTTAAGCCTAGCAATGATATCCTTTTGAAAAGTTTCAATCTCCTTAATCATAAAAGATTCTAAGCACGTTAGTGAATCTGTAAATTGCTCTAACTGCTCATCTACACGTTTTTCTAGGTCTTTCATACGATCATCCTTAGACAGCATCTGGATGGCATGGAAACTGCCTTCTAGGTATTGGAGTCTAGATTCCAGGTCATGATTTGCTGATTTTGAGTCCTCAGCAATCGACCGTATGGACCTATGTAATCTGTCAGCCCTGTACTGTAAATTATCTTCCAAACATTCAAATCTAGACTCAAACTTCTGATCTGCTACCTTGGATGCTTCAATGACTGATTGAATGGCATTGTCCAATTCTTCAACCCTATGCTGGGTATTTTGCACCGTTGCATCTAGTTGATGAGTAACATTGCCTATCTGAGTTTCTAGCTGGCTACAGATATTCTTTAGCTGGTCATGGTCTTCTGACAGCCTAGCCTCTAAGGCCTCAGACATGGAGGATCTCTCAGTGTTTATCTTATCATAAGTACGCTGTATCTCATCAGACAGCTCTGTCTTTAGTGTATTGGACACAGAGCCAAGCTTATCATCCAATTTCTGTTCCACTTGCTGCACAATTGTGGTCTGACCTAATCGTAAAGCTGTTATTTCCTGCAAGCAGGTGGTGAGGTTATCCTTATCCCTATTCCTGTGTCCTCTGGCTAGTAATACTATTTGTACCAGCAAGCTAACTGCCATTATGGCATATAGGCCAGTAATTGGCACATTAACATCCTCCTCAAACAGTGAATTCACGTAATAAGCAAAAATATTACCAATTTTAGCAAATGATAAATATTCCGCCATAATTTTACCTGATTTCTACTCCAGATGCAGTAAATATATTTGATCAGCAGGTAGCACAGGCGTTCAGTTATTCCGAGGCGTTTGGCAGCAGTCGGTCAGCGGTGGAGAGAGGTCACAAAAGCGGCTGCGCTTATCTTAGAGAGTATACGGCCTTGCGGCTACAACCACTGAAACAGATTCGGGCTTTCCCGCAGGCCAGGGGAAGCCACAGCTGAAAGCAGAGGCCTACCTGGACTCTAGGCAGCTAGAAACTGTCTCTGAGCTGGGTGGATGGTTCTGAGCAGCTCAGCAGCAGTGGGTCGGCTGCTAGCCAGGAACGCCTGTGGAAAGAGGGTGCTTTCCGGGCCTAGGCAGCGGGCCCGATGGAACCCACAGCCTGTCCCAAATGGGGTGTGGGTTTCCAATATCCCGCTTCTGACACCAGATATAGTAAGAAATTACCAATACGGAGTCAGGTAGAAATATAAGGGTATTTAATAGGGAAAAGCCTTACTTACAGAGCGAACCAGCCAGCCGGTGGTAGTCTGTACAGCAAGAAGCAAAGAGAAACCGAAACCGAAAACGCAGTCCCCCTACTCACTCTGACCACGCCCTCACAAGCCCTCAGGTACTCTTGTAGCCAGCCCCTAAGAAGGCGTGGCTACAGCTTCCCCTACATTTTTGTTTTCCTTTTTTCTTTTTATTTGTTCTTCTCTAACACAATACATCCCAACCACAGTTCCCATTCCATTCACTACACCAAGAACCTCCCCACCTCCCAACTCCCCTCTCCCCCAAATCCGCTCTTCCTGTTTCCCTTCAGAAAAGAGCAGGCATATCTACTAAACATGGCATTAAAAGATACAGCAAGACTAGGCACAAACACTCTTCTCAGGCCTGGGCAAGGCAACCCAATAGGAAGGAAAAGGTCCCAGCGGCAGGTGAAAGATTCTGAGACATCCTCACTCACACTGCTAGAGGAGTCCCACAGAACACCAAGCTAACAAGCATTGATTATTTGCAGAGGAGCCAGTGCAAACCCATGCAGGCTCTCTGGTCGCCTTGACCTCTGTCTCTGTGAACCCCACTGAGCCAGGCTTCCATGTTCTTCTGGTGTCCCCAACTCCTCTGGCATCTACAGTTCTTCCACCCCCTCTTCTGCAGAGATCCCCAAGCTCCAAGATGAGGGGCCCAGTGGAGATCTCTAATTTGGGCTCTTTCTTTACCTAGTGTTGGCTGTGGATCTCTTCATCTGCTTCCATCAGCAGCCTGGGGAAGCCTTTCTGATGATGACTGGGCTAGGCAACAACTTATGAATACAGAAGAAGGTCATTGTGAATTATTTTATTGATTTTTTTTCTATCACAGGTCTCTGTTATAGTCATCTTTTTATTAACATTGTCTAGGTTGAGGTTTATCACTTGTAACTCATAGTCACAATAGTAGAATTTGAAAATGAATGACACATCCTTGAGTTAGATTTGGGTTTTATAACGACAAACTTTATTTTTTATAGGTACAGAATATAAATCCAACAGGAATTATGGTTGATTCTCATAACTGATTAATTTTATCTTGTTCTCCTGTTTATCAAAGGACTGTTATCTTGCACATGTACTTCTCCCTGGCACAGTTAAGATGCATTCTAGTTTCAGCTCCTTTCTTCCCTGTTTTCTCATTGTTCTGTTGATGAGTTAATTGTTACTATATGATGAATTCTCTTGTTTTTTGTTCTTTCTGAGCACTTGAGAATATGTCCTTTCTGATACCTAAGAAAAGAGAAACAAAATGTTCTTAGTGGGTTTATAGTGAGAAGCAACCAGAAGGTTGCTAGCAAACTAAGCGCACCCTGGCTAGGAGCCTGCACACCATAAGAAACTGGAGAAGCCCAGGTGAGTCAGACAGCCAGCAGTATGATATGTTCCCAATTCTTTCAGAATTAACAGTCAATAAAGATGATATAGTACTCTAATTCGATGAAATAAGATTTGAATAAAACACAGCAAAACTTCCATTTAATCTCTTATGGTAGCAGTGCAACACATTCCAGTCACAGATTAGTAACAGAACATACTGAAAGACAAGATGAGTCTACAATCACAAAGGACAAATATTTCACTAGAAGGAGCCACACAAAATGAAGCAGAAATAAGTGAGACTGGGGGAATCAAAAACCCAAGTTAAAAATGTCACAAAAAATATTTCCACACTTGTATATTATAGCATTATTTACAATAGCTAAGGATGGAAGCCAACTAGGTGCACAACAATGAGGAATGAATATAGAAAATGTGTAGTTTACACACATGGAATTTCTTTCAACTACAAAACAAAAAGTTAAATTATTCTCAGGAAAATAGATGCAACTAAAGATGCTCTATTGAGCAAATTAGGCCAGTCTCAAAAGACAATATTTTCCCCATTTTTGGTTCCTAGATCTTTAGACAATTGTGTGTGTGTGTGTGTGTGTGTGTGTGTGTGTGTGTGTGTATGTGTGTGTGTGTGTGTAACTCGAGTGCATGCGTGCGCATGTAGGACCAGATACATTTGGTCCTAAGGAAGGGACAGATCCTCTAAGATCACATCTGATGAGAGACAGTGTTGATCCAATCCAGGTCTAGGTCCCAAGCAAAGCAGCCCAGTGTGAAAGAAGAGGACAGAGGTGAGCACATTATTTTCAGTCAGTGAAAGGGATATATCATTTTGTAATTTTCATTTTAAAACAAGAGTGAAGTTACGCAGATCTTCCAAAAAGGAGGAAGAATGCAGGAAGGAAATGTACAGGCTAAAGGTTAAAGGTCAGAGCTACTCATATGCCAATAGCCCAGAGACAGACCTACCAGGTAAGCAACAAACTCAAATAAAACTTAGCCAAGTTGATGATACTTCAAGCTCTGAGATCACCAGTCTACCTGGTTGTCCAATGGCAAGTCTTCTAAGAAGTCGTTGGCAGTATTCAGGATCTGTCTCAGTGCCAAGAGGATTAGCCTGTCCTTCACAGGGTCCAGATGCCATTCCGAGACATAATTACTAACCACCAAGATGTCAGAAAAAGCAAAACCAAAGTCTCTGTGGACTGCTTCTAGCTGAAATACAAAATTTAAAAACCAGAGTTGTGTAAAAATGAGAACAGAGTTTGATCCATGAGAATACATATTAAAACAAATATCAGTACTAGGAAAGAGAAAAGAGGATGCCAGGGGCTTGCTAGTCTACCAGTCATGTCAAATAAATGTGCTATAAGGTCAGTGAGAGACTTTATCGAAAAAAGTAAAGTGGAGATCAGTTAAGAAGACACCTAACTGAATCATGACTTCATACATATGTGTAATTATACACATATAAGCATGAGCACACATACAAACTCACACAGATACATACACACAACCTCTCAGATGTCTCAAAGTAGTAAAAAGTCTGATTCCAATGTAAATTATCAGAGAAGTAATAAAAAGCAAGAGCTTGGTTATCATTTTCCTATATTTTAAAAAAAAGATCAGACCTTCTGCAGCACGTTCTTGAGCAACTTCACATCGAGTTCCAATATCACCATTATTTTTTTATTTAAAATGTCTTGATATAGTAGACATGACTTAAAAACAAATGGTGTGCTCATTGGTCATTAGGATTAATACTGTGAAAATGACCATCCTACCAAAACCGAACCACAGATTCAATGAAATCCCCATCACAATTCCAACATAATTGTTCAGAGAAAGTGAGCAAACATCTCTGACTTCATATAGAAACACACATACAAAAACAAAGAGAAACAAGATGCCAAGACAAACCTGAATAACAAAAGGACAGAAAGACTGGTGGGGGTATCGCCATCCTGTATCTGATATTGTATTACTGAGCTACGGTAATAAAATCAGCATGGTGTTGGCATAAAACAGGCATGTGAATCTATGGAATCAAAGTGAAGACCCAAACATAAGCTCACACATCTATAGACATATGATTATTGGCAAAGAACATAGAAATACACACTGGAAAAAAAAAGAAAGCACCTTCAACAAATGGTGCTGGCCAAACTGGGTGGCTACATGTAGAAAAAAGATATAGATCTATACTTACAACCCTGCAAAAAAACTCAACTCTAAATGGAGTTTTACAAATCAGTTTAGGACCAGATATACTAAATCTAATAGAAGAGAACGTGGGGTATAGCCTTGAACTTATTGGCACGGGAGAAGACTTTCTGAATAAAACACCATTCGCACAGCCACTAAGACCAACAACTAATAAATGGACCTCATGAAACTGAAAAGCTTCTGTATGGCAAAGGACACCATCATTTGGGCAAACCAGCAACCTACAGAATATAAAAAATCTTTGACGATTATACATCTGATAGAGTGTTAGTATCTAAAACATATAAAGAACAACAAAATAATAAGGACATAAAAATAAGCAACCCAATTAAAAAGATGGGGTACAGAAACTAAGCCAAGAGTTCTCAAAGATGAAAGACAAAAGACTAGGAAAAGTTTATAGAAATAGTAAACATCTTTAGTCATTACAGAATGCAAATCAAGACTACTTTGAAAACTTCGTCATATCCACAGTCATAATGGCCAAAATTAATAAAACAAATGACAGCTCACACTGGTGAGCACATGTCGAAGAGAAACACTTACTAATTGGTGCTGGGGGTGGGGGATGACAAACTGGGGTGCAGCCACTATGAAAGCTGGGGTGGTGGTTCCTTAGGAAGCTGAAAATGGACCTACCTCAAGATCCAGCTACACTACACTTAAGCAAATCCCCAAAGGATTCCTAATACAGAGACACTTTCTCATCCATGTTCTTTGTACTCTATTCGTGATAGTCAGAAATTGGAAACAGCCTAGGTGTCCAGCAACTGACTCATGGATAATAAAAAATGTGGTAGATTTACACAATGAAATATTATTCAGCTGCTAAGAAAACTACATTCTGAAATTCATAGGTGGATCTAGGGGAAAAAATCCTTAGTGCAGTAATCTAGACCCCAAAACACTAATTCTGTATGTTTACTCTTGTATGTGGATGCTACCTTTAAGGTTTTGTTATGTGTGCTACAATCTGAATAACCATGTAGATTGGGTACTTAGTAAGGGACTGCTGGGGAGAGGAGTGGGGGAATTTAAGGGAGAAATTTCCCAAGGAATGGAAAATCTAATCCAGTGTTTCAGAGAGATAAGGGGGAAACTAGAATAGGAAGATTAAATAGAAAGGAGGATGGGAGAAATGGGTAAAGGAGGAAGGACAATTAACACTGAAGGCAATTTGAAAAACAGTAATGAAACCTACTAAGGTATAAGATTCCTAAAATAAATACATAACATAAAAGGAATATGGATGGAGTCATCAAATAATAGTGGCAACAATGCCCCAACTAAACATCATATACTAAGTAAAACCTTCTGTGCCAGAGATGAGTTACATCTTTTTGAGTCATTGGCAAAAAGGATCTCATGGATTCCCCCCGACGCCCAAGAAACATCACATTCTATTGCCAAGTTACTAATTTCTCTCCACAACATGATAGTAATGCCTTATTGCTTAAGATACCTATTTACATCGTAGAACACAGAGAAATTGAGGCAGTATCTCACTAAAAGCCTCACCCCTATAACCTAGTATTCACAGTACTAGATGATGCTTTGCAGAAGGAGAAAGATAATATCTGTACCTTCCATCTACTACCCCTGTGAGCTACAACAGTGACCTTCCTGAAAGATATATACTGGTGCAATATTGGGGCAAATGTTATGGGAGCAGCCATCCCCCTTTAGACTGGATTTAAGGCACACTCCAGGAGCAGAAAATCATCCTTGGCGCTACTGAAGTGACCAAGAACCTGAGACCAGGGGCCTAGGAGAAAACCTAATATTATTATTGTGCTGAAGGAGCAAAGCAAAAAAGTGACTCACAATGTCACTGTGCTAGACACATGGATAAATGCCTTATTCAGCCCACAGCAGAGAAGCTTCTCATAGTAGGAGAGACTTAACACAACCAACCAAAACTATACAATGTACAGAGAGTGAAGGACTTTGGAGCACTCAGCCCTAAATGGGGTGTCCTCATCAGACTTCTCCCATCAGGGCGGTGGATCTATGCAGAAGAAGAGGCAGAAAGGTTTTAAGAGTAAGGAGGCAGAAGTGGTGTGTGACTACAATAACACTGTGTCTTTTAGACACAACAGGACTTGACACACACACAAACTCGCAGAGAATGTGACAGAATGCATAGAGCTTGCAAAGGATCAAACAGAGAGGGGAAGTGAACACAGGCTCCCACCCCTAAATTGGAAATATCTGGTATTGGTACCCACTGGCAAAAGGAAAATCAGTGGGAGTGTCACTAAATATGTTAACCTTTGGGCAGGCCCTATACCCAGGAACAGTTGGCCAACACAAAATGAAATTCGTGGGTTGTTTTTGTTTGTTTGTGGGAGGTTTGTTTTATTTTGTTTTGGCTTTTTCATTGGTTTGTTTGATTATTGTTTTGTGGGGTTTGTGATTCCTTGGGGTTTATTATTATTTTTTTGTTTTGTTTTGAAAGTGAGAGGACACACAGTTTGATGGGTATGGAGGTAGGGAGTAACTGTGACAAACCAGAGGAAGGAAAAACATGATCAAATTTATTGTAAGGAAAAACTGAGAACTCTTAAAAAACAAAATTGGAATGGGCAGAGAAGTGAGGCAAAACTTGAGATAAAGAGGAGAAATAAAGAGGAGGAAAAGGAGGAAGGGGAAAGATAGAAGGAGAGAGGGAAATAAAAAGAAGGAATGGGATTTCTTGGAGCACTGATAAGGAAAGGAAGTGTTGCCAAGAGAGAAGAGAGAGTGACATAATAAAGGTCAGTAAATCGAGGGCAAATAATGGACACTGGTGGAGAAGGGATGCCATTTTTTACATGAGCATGGACTGTGAGGCCAGATGGTATTAAGTGGTTTCTGTACTTGTGTAGAGTACCAACAGAGGTACATTAGGAAGACAGCAATTCGAAACAAACAAACAAAATGAATAGCCACTCCCTGTTCTATAGCGATTCTTATGAAACTGAAGCAATTTTAACACGCATGAACTATTGTCCACAAATTCCAGTTTCCTTTTATAAGACATGCCCAGGATAAATCAATTTTATTAGACTTGTTTAACACTTAATTCTTGCTTAGACTAGGTCATCCTGAACATAGACCACCTAGGCTGTCAACATAGCTCAGTCATTTCTTAGCACTATTATTAAACATTGGCAAAAGCTTGCTTCTGGTTCATTTGGTCTCCTCATCTGTAACACAGCGTTAACTGTCCCCATCTCCGAGGATTGTTACCATGATTGAATAAGAAAAATCTATCACGCATGCTCACAACTAGTGCTCCCTCATCTGCATGTTTCTGCCTCCCATCTACTCTTCAGCTGTGTTAATTTTTAGAGATCTTAATGGTGGATAAATGGAGACTGTCTGAAGTCCATGGCTTCTGCATTTCTGTCCACTTCAAGTACCCAGCCGACCATTACACTGAGAACTCCAGGTATCTCAAACATTCTACATTTTTGCCCTCTAATACATCCTTGCTTAAATTCTTTTTCACTTTTTTGTCTCTTCTCTTACGAAAATCCTTAAACAGTATCTCCCAGTGTAAACTTTGCAGTTAAATAATCCCCTGTGATTTTTTTTCTCCTTCAAATCACCAAAACATGTTACCTTCTCCATTTTCTTACATGGTGTTTATCGTATGTAATCATGTCATACATCTGTCTACTTCCTCTTCTTCCACTTCCCTATGTGCTCACTTCTGCCTATAAAATTACAATCACTTTAGTGCAATGATTGTCCTTGACATCTGTGTATCAGATTAGAGGTTATTGTATTGGTTTGATCATAAAGAAATCAACAAATATTTGCTGAATTAAATTAAATCGTAGCAAATATAAATAAACAAAGTTCAACACAAAGATAAGTTGCATGTGGTACAGAACTAAATAGACAATTCTCAATAGAGGAATCTCAAATGGCAGAAAGACACATAAGAAAGTGTTCAACATACTTAGTCATCAAGGAAATGCAAATCAAAACAACTCTGAGATACCATCTTACTCCTGTCCGAATGGCTAAAATCAAAAACACCAATGGCAGTTTATGCTGGAGAGGGTGTGGAGAAAGGGGAACACTTCTCCACTGCTGGTGGGAGTGCCAACTTGTACAGCCACTTTGGAAATCAGTATGGCGACTCCTCAAGAAAATGGGAATGAGTCTACCACAAGATCCAGCAATTCCACTCTTAGGCATATACCCAAAAGAAGCACATTCATACAACAAGGACATATGTTCAACTATGTTCATAGCAGCACTATTTGTAATAGCCAGAAACTGGAAGCAGCCTAGATGCCCCTCAACTGAAGAATGGATAGAGAAAATGTGGTACATTTACACAATGGAGTACTACTCAGCGGGAAAAAACAATGGAATCTTGAAATTCTTAGGAAAATGGATGGAACTCGAAGAAACCATTCTGAGCAAGGTACCCAATCACAAAAAGACAAACATGATATGTACTCACTCATATGTGGACCTGCTTTATGATACATAGTAGTGACCGTGCTTTATCAGAGCTGTTTTTAATGATGTTGCTCAGAATGGTTTCCTTCCAGATTATGATTGAGAAGCTAAGTTTTAAAAAATGGTGCCAGGTACCACAAGAGTAACAGAACTGTGATGTTTTCTGGGATTTTGTTTTTTACTTTTTTGTTGTTGTTTTGTTTTTTAAATGGAGTGTTCTGGAGTGTACAATTTTGTTCAAATGACTGCAGAACCTGGAAAAGCTGTTGCTACTATTGATGCATAAGATACTGCTATTATTGGTCTTTTTTGAATTTTAATTTTAAAAGAATTCATATATATATATATAATATATAATATATATATATATAATTTGAATTTTTGGAAACTTTAGCTGTGCTGTCAACTTTGGAAAAAAGTATCCCAGTTTACTGTGTTGAGTTGGCATTGTACAAAAATTAACAGCCATATTGGTCTAGAAATGTTGAACTTAATTTTTTCCATTTGTACAAGGGTAACACACTGTATTAAATATGTAAGGTCTTATCTACGTGGGTTTGATTACAAAAACTAATTAAAGTATTCTCTATATAACAAAAAGATAAGTTGCATGGATATTCAATCTTCTAAGCCTGGGAAATGTCCCTAACTATCCTAGCAATTATTTTACTTCATCTTCAGTTTAGTAGTTATATACTATGTATATAAATGACATTCCTCATGAATGTCCACTCATTACCTTGAGCTTCAGAGGCTTACAGCTGTATATGTCTATAAGGTCTCCTTTTGTAATCAGATCCAGGCTATCCGCGTGTGTAAGCAAAGCCACATGCAGAACACCTGTGTCAAAGAAACACATAGGATTTTATCCTTTCAGATATCAATGGCATTTCTAAATTAATAAATTATTAGTTTTGCTACAGGCAAGCAATGCAGCAACTTAAGATTTAGGGAGTTCTCAACCTCCAGTGACCCCTCCATCTATAACACACACACACACACACACACACACACACACACACCTCCATCTATAACACACACACACACACACCTCCATCTATAACACACACACACACACCCTGGAATTTCTTCTGGATGGGATGTCTCCTTTGTTCCAAGCTAAGAAGTAAAGCTCACAAGTAACCACTTAGAAGAACTAACTAGAATTTACACCATATTATTGTCAATTGATATTCAGTCCTAAATGTGTTGTCTTAATGGAAACTAGAGAAAATGCCAGAGAAGATAGGGGAAGACACTCCAAGAGAGAAAAATCACCATGACCTCATGAATAAGCTACTCCTACTTTATAGTTTTGGCAAACAAATCCCTACACAAGATTTTAAAACCTTTCTATTTCAGTGAGCAGGTAAGTCAGTCATTCCTTGCTTCTCAGTCAAATTTGTGATAGGCTCTTTCACACTCCAGTGGATAAGACCAAGAAAGGCAGAGTTGGGATCCTGAATCACCAGCTTGTGTTCTTCTGCCTTTCTGCTGCCTTTATCTACCAGGCATTTTGTATGTCTACTCTTTTTCTTGCTAGAATATTTCTTTCTATTTTCTAATCCTGTAAGGACCAAAAGGAAAGATGTAGCATGTAGGCAGAAGTTTCTTCCCTGACTGGTTCTACAGCCCTTTAGTCCCAAATAAACACACTGAGGCTTATAATAATTATAAACTGTTTGGACAATAACTCAGGCTTCTTACTGGCTAGCACTCTCTTAGTTATTAACCCATTTCTTTTTTAGATTAATTTTTATTTAAATTAAAAACAATCTTATTTTACATACCAATCCCAGTTCCCTCTCCCTGATGATGGGGGAAGTCCTTCTGTGTATATGTTTGTCTTATTGGTTGATAAATAAAGCACTGTTGGCCAATAAGAAAGTAACTTAAGCAAGACTAGGAGAGAAGGAGGATTCTGGGAAATGTGTGATCCCAAGGAAGAGAGGATGCATGCCGCTGGAGTCCATGATAAGATAAGTCTTTATAAAATATATAGATTAATGGTTATAGTTGATACTTAAGATAGAGCTAGCAAATAAGAAATCCTAGTCATTGGCCAGCAGCATTGCAACTAATATTAATCTCTGTGTGTTATTTGGGGGCTCTATTGTGGCCGCAGAACGCAGGCAGCTGGTGGAAAGAGTTATTGTTACACCCTAGCCCATTTCTATCAATCTATGTATTTCCATGTGGTTTTGGATTACTGGAGACTACTCAGACTGCTTTCTTCCTTGGCAGCTACATGCTGTCTCTCTGGCAACTCACCCTCTGCATTCCTCCTCCCAGCATTCTCCGAGTCTGGAAGCCCTTACTATTCTTCTTGCATGGCTACATCCTTCCTGTCCATTGGCCAAAACAGCTTTATTCATCAACCAATAAGAGAAACATATTTTCACAGAATACAAAAGGACATCCCCCATCAGGAGCAATTGGTCAAAAACTATGTGACAAAGTATCAAGTTGGTATTTGGTTGCAGTTGGCTACTCTTCAACTTGTGTAAAATTTACAAACAAAATAGTCAGAGGGAGTTCCTATAATTTTAGCAATTTTAACATATTGAGGGAAATTGAGGTTAAGTCACATGTGAGTAGTCATACAGCTGTTGAGATCTCAATTGGATGTAACCATGTTGATGAGCTAGAAAGACTCACATTTGTGATCACTGTAATCTCATTCACTCCCCAAATTTCTGTTGTAAAGTTTAGTTACTTTCAGTAGCAAAATGAAAGGACGCTTACCACATCTTATCAATGTCCTTCGAATCCTTTTTATCTTTGTGACCAGTCCATAAGAGAGCTGTTCAACAGAATTGATATCAAACACAAACACCACACAATGAATTTTGTCCTTCAGCAGGGAGTCATGAATGTAGTTTGGATGGTTTGATGTGATTGGCTTCATGGAATTGAACTGTAAAGTAGATAAGAAGACAGAAGTCAGAGCACTCATAAAGGAAGTTGGAATCTTTAGACAGAGTGTGTTTGTTCATAAACTATACTCCAGTCCTATGCATTTGAACAAATTCCCAGATCTCTGATATTAAGAGGCTGACCATTAGGATTGCTACACCAGCTTGTTTCTTGGGTTTATTTGATTGGAAAGTCTTTTCCCAATCCTTTACTCTGAGGAAATATCTGTCTTTGACAGTGAGATGTGTTTCTTGTTTGCAGCAGAAGGATGGATTCTGTCTTTGTATCCATTCTGTTAGTCTGTATCTTTTTATAGGCAAATTAGGACCATTGACATTGAGGGATATTAATTATCATTGATTGTTGATTCTTATTTGTTTTAGATTTGGTGGTGGTGGTGTTAGGATTTCCCCACTTTTTTGATGTTTGGTAAAGTGGGATTATCTATGACTTCAAACTAAAATCAATCAAAAGAAAGAAGAAGGGCACTTTATACTTATCACAGAAAAAGTCCATCAAGATGAAGTCTCAATCCTGAATATCTATGCTCCAAATACAAAGACAACCACATTCATAAAAGAAACATTACTAAAGCTGAAATCACACATAAAGTGTCACAGACTTATAATAGGAGACTTCAACACCCCTCTCTCACCACTAGATAGGACCACCAGACAGAAACTTAACAAAGAAACAAAAGAACTAACAGAAGTTACGACCCAATTGGGTTTAACAGATATCTATAGAACATTCTATCTGAACACAAAAGAATATACCTTCTTCTTAGCACCACATGGAACCTTCTCTAAAATTGACTATATACTCAGCAATGTAGCAAACCTCAACAGATACAAAATATTGGAATAACCCCCTGTGTTTATCAGACCACCATGCCTTAAAGTTAGAATTCAACAACAACACAAATTGCAGAAACCCTGCAAACTCATGGAAATTGAATAATGTGCAATTGCACCATTCCTATGTCAAGGAAGAAATAAAAAAAAGAAATTAAAGACTTCCTAGAATTTAATAAGAATGAAGACACAACATACCCCAACTTATGGGACACTTTGAAAGCAGTGCTAAGAGGAAAGTTCATAGCACTAAGTGCCCACATGAAGAAATTGGAGAATAGTCACACTAGAGAATTAACAGTGCAACTGAAAGCTCTATAACAAAAGGAAGCAAACTCTCCCCAGAGGAGTAGATGCCAGGAAATAATCAAACTGAGGGCTGAAATCAATAAAGTAGAAACTGGGAAAACACTACAAAGACTCAATGAAACAAAGAGTTGGTTCTTCAAGAAAGTCAAGAAGATAGACAAACCTTTATTCAAACTTATCAAAAGACACAGAGATAATATGCTAATTAACAAAATCAGAAATGAAAAGGGGAACATAACAATGGATACTGAGGAGATACACAGAATCATCAGGTCATACTTTGAAAACCTGTACTCCACAAAATTTGAAAATCTAAAGGAAATGGACAATTTTCTGGATAGATATCACTTACTAAAGTTAAATCAAGAACAGACAAGTGATTTAAACAGTCCTATAACCCCTAATGAAATAGAAGCAGTCATCAAAAGTCTACCCACCAACAAAAGCTCAGGGCCAAAAGGTTTCAGTGCAGAATTCTACCAGAAATTCAAAGAAGGGCTAATAACAGGACTCCTCAAATTGTTCCACATAATAGCAGCAGAAGGGACATTGACAAGCTCTTTCTATGAGGCTACAATTACCTTTGTACCCAAGCCACACAAAGACACAACAAAAAAAGAGAATTGCAAGCCAATATCCCTCATGAACATTGATGCAAAAATATTCAACAAAATAATGGCAAATTGGATCCAAAAACACATCAGTGAAATCATCCACCATGATCAAGTTGGCTTTATCCCAGAAATGCAGGGATGGTTCAACAAATGAAAATCCATCAATGTGATCCACCATATAAACAAACTGAAAAAGAAAAACCACATGATCATCTTGCTAGATGCTGAAAAAGCCTTTGACAAAATCCAACATCCCTTCATGATAAAGGTCTTGGAGAGATCAGGAATAACAGGAACATATCTAAACATGATAAAAGCAATATACTGCCAACAGCCACCATTAAACTAAATGGAGAGAAACCCAAAGCGATTCCTCTAAAATCAGGAACAAGACAAAGCTGTCCACTCTCTCCATATCTCTTCAATATTATACTTGAAGTTCTAGCTAGAGCAATAAGACAAGAAAAGGATATCAAAGGGAAACAAATTAGAAAGGAAGAATCAAATTTTCACTATTTGCAGATGGTATGATAGTCTACTTAAGTTACCTGAAAAATTCTACCAGGGAACTCCTACAGCTGATAAACACATTCAGCAAAGTAGCAGGATATAAAAGTAATTCAAATAAAAGTCAATAGCCCTACCATATATAGATGATAAATGCAATGAGAAAGAAATCACAGAAACATCACCCTTCACAATAGACACAAACAACATAAAATATCTTGGGGTAATGCTAACCAAAAAAGTGAAAGACCTGTACAGTAAGAACTTTGAGTCTTTAAAGAAAGAAACTAAAGAATATGCCAGAAAATGGAAAGATCTCCCATGCTCTTGGATAGGTAGGATCAAAATAGTAAAAATGACAATCTTGCCAAAAGCAATGTACAGATTCAATTCAATTCCCATCAAAATCCCAAAACAATTCTTCACAGACCTTGAAAGAACAGTACTCAACTTCATATGGAAAAACAAAAAACCCAGGATAGCCCAAAAAACCCTGTACAATAAAGGAACTTCCAGAGGCATCACCATCCCTGACTTCAAGCTCTATTATAGAGCCATAGTTCTGAAAACAGCTTGGTATTGGCACAAAAATAAACAGGTTGACCAATGGAATTGATTGAAAACACTGATATTAACCCGCACACCTATGAACACATGATTTTTAACAAAGAAGCTAAAGTTATACAATGGAAAAAAGAAAACATCTTCAACAAATAGTGTTGGTATAACTGGATTCGGACATGTAGAAGATTGCAGATAGATCCATATCTATCACCATGCACAAAACTTAAGCCCAAATTCATCAAAGACCTCAACATAATTTCAGCCACACTGAACTTCCTAGAAGAGAAGATAGGTGGTACCCTCGAACAAATTGGTACAGGAGACGTTTTCTGAACATAACACCCTTAGCACAAACTTTGAGATGGACATTTAATAAAAGGGACCTCCTGAAAATGAGAAGTTTCTGTAAGGCAAAGGATACTGTCAGCAAGATAAAACGCCAGCCCACAGAATGGGAAAAGATATTCACCAACCCCACATCTGACAGAAAGCTGATCACCAAAATATACAATGAACTCAAGAAGCTAGCCACCAAAACATCAAACAATGCAATTACAAAGTGGAGTGCAGAACTAAATAGAGAATTCTTAACAGAGGAATCTAAAATGGCTGAAAGACACTTAAGAAAGTTTCAACATCCTTAGCCATCTGGAAATGTAGCTCAAAACCACTCTAAGATACCATCTTACTCCTATCAGAATGGCTAAAATCAATAACACCAATGACAGTCTATCTGGAGAGGATGTGGAGAAAGTGAAACACTCCTTCATTGCTGGTGGGAGTGCAAACTTGTACAACCACTCTGGAAATCAGTATGGCAGTTTCTCAGGAAAATGGGAATCAGTCTACCTCAAGATCCAGCAATCCGTCTCTTGGGTATATACCCAAGGAATGCACACTCATACAATAAGGACATCTGTTCAACTATGTTCATAGCAGCATTATTTGTAATAGCCAGAACTTGTGAACAACCTAGATGCCCCTCTACTTAAGAATGGTTGAAGAAAATGTGGTACATTTACACAATGGAGTACTACTCA
Source organism: Cricetulus griseus (assembly GCF_003668045.3). Lineage (NCBI taxonomy): Eukaryota > Metazoa > Chordata > Mammalia > Rodentia > Cricetidae > Cricetulus > Cricetulus griseus. The sequence continues at coordinate 16,738 of NW_023276826.1, forward strand.
GCAGGAAAAAAAAACAGTGGAATCTTGAAATTCACAGGCAAATGGATAGAACTAGAAGAAACCATCCTGAGTGTGGTAACCCAGTCACAAAAAGACAAACACGGTATGCACTAATTCATATATGATTTTTAGACATAGAGCAAAGGATTACCAGCCTACAATCCACACCACCAGAGAAGCCAGGAAACAAGGGGGACCCCAAGAGAAGATTGTATAGTCCTTAGAAGAAGGGGAGGGGCACAAGGACCCTTGGAGAAAGTAGAAGCATGGGCGGGGTGGAGAGGAAGGAGGTGGGAAGGGAAGAAGGGGAGGAGGGGAGAGAACAAAAGGACTGAGACAGGGGAGGAATAGAGGAGAGCAAGAAAGGAGATGCCTTGATAGACGGAAACTGTACAGGTATGGAGAGAGGTCTGGCACAGGGGAAGTGTTAGAGGGATCCACAGGGATGACCTCAACTAAGAATCCAAGCAGTGGTAGACAAAATGCCATTAATTCCCTTTCTCTAGAATGAGATTGGTGTCTACCTTGGTTACCATTCCTAGAGCCTTCATCCAGTAGCTGTTTGAAGCAGAAACAGGTACCCACAGGTAAGTACTGAACCATATTACTGCAATCCAATTGTGGAGAGGGAGGAAGGATAAGCAACAGAGCCAAGATGGTGCTGCAGAAACCCACAGAAACAGTTAACATGACCTAGTGAGGGCATGGATACCCTAGTCATAAAGCTGGCGAAACAGCATTGGACCGAACCAAGTACTCTGAATGTGAGTGCCAGCTAGGAGGCCAAGACAGTCTATGGGACCTCTAACAGAATGATACCAATATCCTTGAACTAACAATCACTCTGCCAGGTTCTGTCTCACAGAGATATTGGCATAAAGACAAAATGAGATCTGCACAATGTCTTGATTCTAGGTCTATTCATGCAACAAAAACGTGGTATAGCAGTAAGCCATAGGATATTATAACTCCTCTAAAAATGAGGAAAACAAATATGTATGTATATTCTTTGATATTGCAAAGGGAAAGCAAGTCAAAAATTATTATGGTTTCCTATATAAAAAACAAAGGCATTTGTGTTAATAAACAGAGAAAGAAGATCAATTCTTTAAATATTTTTATTCTACAAATTTGACGTTATGTATATAAATAATAATAAGTTATAAAATAAAACAAAATCAAATGTTAAAACAAATTCATAAATCAAATTAAACGTTGTACTTAGTTGGGATAACTAGAGTCAAACTATTACTGACTGACTGTAAAACAGTATAACTTGTGTGCCCCATAGCTACATATGAGTGCATGCTCAACATCGCGTAAGAACCTGCTAGAATTGATCTATTGTCTCCAGTTTTGATTCTTATTTTACTAAATAGTATTAAATATGATTAGGCAACTTACACTAGTAATGGAGTCTGTTCTGAAGCTACCATGTGACATGAAAAAATTAGTTGCGATACAATATTTAATCTATACACTCTACCATCCTAGAGAACAAAAACTCTCAATTGGGGAGAAATTCAACAAAAATATAATTAGAAAAGGTTAAATAAAATGTCTCTGGTCTTTAATTTGAATACATATATATGAATTTATAGGATAGCTTATCAGAGAAACATGTGCTTCCCTGAAAAGTGAAAGAAAAAACACCCAACAAAGTAGCAACAAGTTTTCTAATGCTACAAGCCAGGGCTTTGTAAAGAAGAAACTGACTCCCAATACAGGAAGGGAAACAAAAAGCTCTGGCAGGGGATCCAGTTCCACCACAGAGAAAAAAAAAAAACACACACAGAAAAGACTTGTGTTTCTGTCAAAAGACCTGTGGTTTAACTTACAGAGGTACTACTGGTCCCAGCATTTGGAGATAGAAAAAGTACAGTATATCAAAATGCATCAAGTATATTCAGTTTAAATTGAGTTCACAATGATAATAAAATAGTATCTTATTATTAATGGCAAACTCTCAGAAAACAACCAAGAGCCCATTTCTTTTATTTCCAAGTCAGATTTAATTTTTCTGTCAGTATACTACAGAAATAATAGTTTAATCAAATGAAAATCAACCAGCCCCAGAAATAAGGTTTAACTATTTGTAGACATAAATAAACAGAGTAGCAGAAATGTGAAATCTCAAACAAGGGAAGTCTTCGTGTTAATCTAACATTTGCTCATTGTCAGACACAAATCACTTTTTTAAAAGTGATACTATTATTAATTATATCCGGACTGTATTTTCCCTTCCCTCCTCTCCTCGATGTCTCCCCAGCCCAGACCCCGCATCTACTCCTCCTTTGCGGCTTTCAGAATAGGTCAGGCCTCCCACGGATAATCAACCAAACATAGTATATCAGGTTTGCAGTAAGACTAGGTACCTCCCCTCATATTAAGGCTGGACAAGATAATCAAGGTGCCAGAAAAGTTTGTCTATTGAGGTTTTTCAGACATCCATTTTTAACCAATACCATCAAATGGCAAAAAGGGATCAGCTGTCACGTGGTTTCTGAGCACAGTGATTCCACAGCTTAAGGGCTCCACCCTCACAACATAACTACTTCCCAAAGCCTCCACCTACCAGAGCTATCACACTGATGGCTGGGACTTCAGCATAGGAAACCTGGGGGAAACAAATATTCAGTCCCTGATCCTGTACTGGCTGGTTTTGTGTCAACTTGATACAAGCTAGGGTCGTCAGAGAGGAGGGAGCCTCAATTCAGGAAATGTCACTATAAGATCCAGCTATAGCGCATTTTCAAAAATTTGTGCTTATGGGGGAGGGCCAGCCCATTGTGGGTGGTGCCATCCCTGAACAACTGATCCCGGGGTTTGTAAGAAAGCAGGCTGAGCAAGCCAATAAACAGCACTCTTTCATCAGCTCCTGCCTCCAACATCCTGCCCTGTTTGAGTTCCTATCCTGACTTCCTTTGAGGATGAACCATGACGTGGAAGCATAAACTAAATAAACCCTCCCCAACTTACTTTTGGTCATGGTGTTTCATTAAAGCGATACTAACCCTGACTAAGACAATGGCCATGCTGCGATGCTCAAAAATGGAAACTTCTGAAATTAATAGCCCCAGGAAAGTTCTCACATTCCCAAGCTTCTGCCTTCAGGTCTCCTGCTAGCAAAGGTGGTTATTTATGTAATTCATACAGATGGGTGTCTGTTTCACAGAAAGCAGTCTAAACAACTGATGGCTGTTACAGTGGGTGTAACGGAAGAATATTCTGAATTTTTTTAATTCCTTGTGAAATGTCTATCAAAAAGGAACAAAGGAATTTGAAATGAGTGCCCTTTAACATGCTGAAGCGATTATCTTAGTCCAGTGTACACCAACTGGAAGGTGGGCAAAAGCAGACATTTTAAAAATCAACCCATGATTTTTAAGAATCGGTAAAATCTTACCTGGTATCTGTCAGGAATGTGGCCTTTTAATATGAAGTCTATGTCATCTACATGCAAGCCAGCTTTCTGACTCAGCCCCATTGAGTCACACAGAACAAACGGCAGGGGGAAACCATCACTCCCATATGTGACGGGATATGTCCTAAACTGAAAAGTGAAGGACAACAATTTGAAAAGGACATTTCCTTATTTATAAATTTAAATAAAGTCTCATGAAATTGAGTGTCAACATGGTTTCCAATAGAGCTTATTTGAACCAAAGAAGCCTGGGTAGCCTAAAATATATTTACCTTGTCAGATACCCCATTTACGTCACAGCCCACCAAGGCCTGGTGTGTGATGCTGCCTCTGAAAACGGACTTGACTGAGTTGACAAAGCTAGACTTTCCGGCTCCAGTCGGACCCAGGAGCAGAATCCGTGCTTGCGGAACCAGGTCTCCATAAGGCTTATATGTTCTCAGGGTTTGCAATAAATTATTCTGTATCCTATTAAAACTCAACACATTTCAAGAATTAGCTGGTCAGCTCACATGACCTCACCATACATCTCCTAAGAATTTACTTATCTTCCTTATATTATTTATAATTAGCAGCTTGCCTTCTTCCCTGGACACACAAGACTGTTGCATAGGGTGGTTTCAATGAAAATGTCCCTTGTAAGCTTACGTTTCTGAACACTGTCTTATGTTGGTGTTTGGGAAGAGTACAGGATCTTGAGAAGGTGGAGCCTTGCTGGAGGAAGTGCACCAATGAGCACAGCGTTAGGGCTTGTAACCTCACCCACTTCCTCTTCTTTCTCCCTGTGTGTCTGACACCAGCTTCCTGGTCCTGGTACCATATTTTTGGGGACTTTTGCTATGCCTCCCCTCCCATGACGGCCTCTATCCCTCTAGAACCCGAAGCTGAAGTAAACCCTTTCTTCCTTGAGTTAATTTGGTTGTGGTATTTTGTCAGAACAACTGAACCATAGCTAATACACTACCCTAAGTCATATTGTAAAAGAAATAAAAACAAAAATAATACTTGCAACTAAAACTGCTAACTTACATTACTAGACCTTGCAAATTCAGCAATAAATATCAACCGTGCCAAGTGTGAAGATCAATATATGATATGCATTTGAAGTTTATCGAAGTAGACCATTTCTAACATGTTCTCAAAAGTCATTAATAGATTCTCTGAGCACATTCTAAAGAAAAAAATTTACTATAAGAACTCTAGCCGGATGGTGGTGGTTCATGACTTTAATCCCAGTACTTGAGAGGCAGAGGCAGGCAGATCTCTGTACGTTCCAGGCAAGCCTGGTCTAAAGAGTGAGTTCTAGGATAGCCAGAGCTGTTACACAGAGAAACCTTGTCTCGAAAAGTCAAAAAAAATTTCTAAAATCAATGTAAGCAAATTATTTTCCCCTAAGTATATACCATTAAAAATAGTCCCTCCGACTCAATGTTCTTTTAATGTTACTAATATCAATTGTTTTATGATTATAGACATGAGCTTTGGTTATTCTTTGATGGTCTATATATTAGCTGTAATAATTTGTGTTATCAATTTTGTTGACATACATTATCATAATCTAAAGTAATAAAGATTAAAAAATATTGACTTACACAGCAATGTCTCTCCTCTTTTTCTCATCCAAAAACTCTAAGGAAAATAACAAATAATAGAGATTATAAATTCTTAAATGTATGTCTGGTCAAATGAATGGGAGCAAATCCACTAGAGACAAATATGTAAGTAGTATTTTCACAGGAAAAAGCAAGGGGGGAGGGGAATTGCCTGTTTTGGAAACACAAGAGCTCAGGAGGAGTGTCTGCACATGAGCTCTGCCCTCTGCTCAGTGGCCGTGTGGACCTCTTTGCCTGATCAGGAACTGGATTAGGAGTGTCTTCTGAATTAGAGAAGCAGAACTTAGAAATATAGACAAACCAAGGAAAGACTAATATTAATTGATACTTTCCCTAAAAATGGTAATAGGTCTGAAAGATACAAGTGCAGAAATGCATAAAGATAATTTGTTTTAAAAATAGGCACATGTTTTTGTCAAAGCCAGCTATTGGTAGGAACTCCCATTTAGTCAAAGCAGTCCTGGGTCAAAATAGAAGATAAAAGTAGATAAAAATAAATTCTAGCCGCTGGAAAGATAATGGTTGTGCAGCAAAGGCAGAGGACTAGAGACAGGACAGTTGTTCAGGTTCAGGGTGCTTTGCTTTTTCTTCCTTTTTTTAAGAAAAATACTTTTGAGGGGGTAGATTTAAAACTGAAACCATTAGCCTAACAATGCTATCAAATCTGTGATAACTCTCACTATTGGGCCATATGTAGAGAAAGCAAGGAAATACCATTAAATTACCAAAAGCAGATAGAATTAAAACTGTATGAAAGTAAAAGAAAATCTTTGAGACTTTATAAAGCATTTCTGAAGTAGCTTCAAAGTCTGAAAGGCAACTTAAAACCACAATTATGTGTAAACTTACTGTGAATACTGTCCAGCAACTTTGTGATAAAATTGAGCTATATCCTGACAGGAAATAAGGAATATTTGAAAGCAGAAACAAAACAAAAAGTGTAGGAACTCTCAAGAAAATGAGTAATCAATAAAATTAGGGATGTAAGTTGTAAAAGCATAACCAAGTACAAATGAATGTAGCAGCTGATTCTTTTAAACTGAAATAAACTAATAACTTCCTACCCTAGCCAAGGAAAGCCCAATCTATGTGATCACAATATTATGAGATGTAACACAGCCAAACTCACAAAATAATAATGGTAATAATAATGACTACAAGCAAGTGGGGTGGAGTTAGTATGACACTTAAATATTTCATTACCCATGACAAAAGGTTAGATCTTATGTTAAGTGGTCTCATTTCATGATTGAGTTTTAGCAATTTCTGGCCAGGTGTAAGCATGGCTCATCTCTCCAGATTGAAGAACCCAAGATCGAAGGTGCCTTTTGCACAGGGGTATGCCATCTAAAAGCCACTAAATATGCAGGGGAGAACTCCGTAGGCTTGTCTAAGCAAACGTACCTTCGCATCGAAAAGTTTCACAGTCGAGAATATCCATGGGAGAACATTCGGGAGGCAGTCCGAGCTTTTCACATATCTCTGAACTTATAGTCACATTTTTCTCATCTAACACTATATAGAAACAAGGAATACAATCGAAAGCCTGTCTATCATAGAACAATAAAGCTGGCAAATATGGTCCTATTAGGCATGCTGAAACTTCAGTCTCCTGGAGTGCAAAAAGAGTGATAGACATCTCTCTTTTCTGGAAGCCTTCTTGCAAGTAGGCACCAACAACACAGTTTTCGCTGTATAGCACAACCATGGTAGGACCATTATCCCAACATTTCCAGAACAAATCCTGCTTACAGAACTTCTGCACACTCGCTTTATAAAGAAGACAAAACCGTTTTTCTCCAAAATAATTCTGCAGGCACTTTTCTTGCAACCACGTCAAACGAGTTCTCATGGCCATACTCGACAGCCTAGTGGGAAAGCCAATACAGTCCTCATTAAACACTGAAAACCAGACAGATGCACACAGAGGTCTCGTTTACTCTTGTTTTCTCACAGAACATTAGTGAACATGGGGTAAATACATAGCAAGAAAATCACTACAAAAAATGTTCACTTAAATAACTGCTTTCAAAAATTTTAAATACTCTTGTTGCCATACATACCAAATGAAGAGTCTGCACAAAGGCTAGCGCCAGGGACAGCTTCTGCCTCAGTAAACAATCCTGCAGTAAACTGGAAACCTTTCCACAGCCTGCAGCTTCCTGCTTAGGAAATGAAACTGAAATTCTGCCTGCCTAGTCATACTGGCAGTCAGCCAACTTCTGCAGTGGCAGGGCCACCTTTTTACCCAACATAATATTTTACAGATTATTTGGGAGTTTCACATAATACACCCTAACCATACATCTCAGTCTTCCCAGACCCATCCCTACCTCACCCCACTCCCACCTGTCTCCTTCCCCCAAAGGAAAGAAAGAAAAAAAAAAAATCCAAGTCTAGTTTGTGTTGCCCATATACTCACTGGGGCATGGCCAAATTCCCAGTGCCCAGCCCCTTAAAGAAAACCCATTACTTCCCCACCCCCAACCCCTGCCAGACGCTATCAACCTTGAAGAGAGACACTTCAGCATCCCTATCATGATTTTTCTGAGTTCTCTTCAGTGGCTTCCTGTCTAGACTGTATTAGGGGGGCAGGCTATCACAGACGCCTCTACGTCTCTCTCATTGTCTACCGTGAGTCTGTGGCCATCAATGTCACTGTAAAGGGACTACTTTTATACAGCAAAGTCAGCCCAGAAGTGCATTAGGAAAATTTAGGAACCACATTCCCACATGCTGCTGAGGTTTGTTTTTAAAGGTAAATGGGTATGCATGGACATACACAGCAAAATTACAACCTACTGTACCTCCAAAGCACATCTCAAAGTCATCCACTTCTCTCATTCCATGCCATCATTTTATTCTAAACCTCCATGGGCTGCTACGACAGCCTCCTCTCTGAAGAAACAATGAGATGAGCAAGCAGAAACACCCTGCCCAACAGCTGGCTACAGGGAGAATGTCACTTTGCTCCCATCAAATCTCAAGGAAAACAAAGGTGGCCAACACTGTGGACACTGTGGGAAATACACTAAGAAGAGTATAGAGAGGAATGGGGAATACCTTGCCAGCAGGTATGAGAAACAATGGCCTTGTCTTCACTTAATAATAAGAGTGCCAGAGACTCAAAGTAGCAAAAGCAAAGCACTTCATTTTCTGACTTCGAGAAGTTGGAGTCAGCTTAGAGAAAAGTCAAAAATAGAATTTGATGGAGAATACTGGGTTGTTTTTGTTGTTGTCTTCTTTTCTTTTTCTGCTCTCAAGTGCATTTCCCTATCCCCTGAATTTCTCTTTGGCAGGGTTCTTTGGGGAAGAACAGTTTCCCACTCATCTAGCATAGGCCAAACCCTCCATCCCCCTGAGGCTCAAGATCCTCCCAGCTGTCCTGATAGGTCAGCTGGACTACATAGTTAAACCCTGAGGTAAACTGAAAAGTACCCAAGTAAGCAGGAGCCAGGACTGACCAGGGAAGGCAGGAATCTAGTGTCTCCTGATTATCTGTGATACCTTGGGGAGTTCAATGAACCTCATACTGACGATTGACTGTAATGATTTAGTCCTTATACAGGTCAGAGGAGAAGGTGGTGGATGGAACAGTTGGAGGATTTATAGTGGCAAAAGCAGTGAAGAGTGCTCAGATCCAAGATGTCTTTCAAACATAACAGAAAACGGAGAAAGTTTACTGGTGGGATAGAAGCGGGCTAGCTGGGGTAGGAATGGGAATGGGAATAGAGAAAAAGATTTTTCTTACTTGAGCATGGGATGAATGGTGAGACTATTTGTCATTGATATGAGAATATTGGGAGAGTTATTAGGGGAAGACCAGGTATTCTGTCTTCTACTGGAAACTGTATGTGAAGACTTTGTTAGTGCTTGGTGTGTGAGGTCAAAGACTAGGGAATGATGGTAACCTGAGAATCATCAGCGCCACACATAGAGATACATAAGTGAAGAGAAACTTTCAGTAAGTGCAGCTCTATGCCAAACCTTGTGCCTTCCTCCCTCTTTTAGAAGTTTAAGAAAACTTGTGGGAAGCAAGAAGAGTGAGTTGTTCCCAGAGCCAAGGAAGGAAGGAAAAAGTGGTCAACCACTTTAAATACTGTTCTGTCTTTCAGAGTCTCCTCCACTGAGCACATGGAGAAGAAAGCTCCTTCTGTGGACAACCTGTATGGCTGTGAGAAGAGAGCACTTGGGTTATAATCTTGAAAAGCAGAAAAGTGTTGGATGCTGAAACAGGAATGAAATTGAAGACACAACATCTCCACAGTTGAACTGAAGAACAAACTACAAGATCTATTGACAACAAGCAATCCAATGATGGCCTCCTGCATCAGCCATGATTAATTGCTCAGAGGGATCGATCAATCAGATGTTCTCATACTCTGCTGAGAAAGCCTTGTGCCGAGTTTCTCAACCTTCTGAAAGTGTGTGCTCTTGGTTTCCTCAGCATCACTTGAAGGATGCTAGCAACAAGGAAAGCTTTTTTAAGCTGACCCCAACAGAGATGGGACAACCCCATGAAAAACTGTGTCAGAGACTGGGCAACGATAAGCTGAGAAAGTTAGATTATAAATACAAGAATTTGGGCAATCAGAAGGAGTCAGATGCAATGTCCTCACTGAAGACATGTGGTCAGGGTCTACTGATCCCTGACCTAATGGGACACATGATTGTATTGAGTTCACTGTCTGAAATCTGATGCATCCGAACACTTGGCACCAGGTGACAGTACTATTCAGGGAGCTTGTTAAACCTTTCCGATTTGGGGCCTAGCTAAAGAAAGTGAGTCACTGGGTCTGGAGCATGTAGATGTGGCTATTTGTGGTCCAGATCAACCCTGATACCTACCTGATCTTTCTGCTTTCTGATCCACCAAAACGTGAGGAGTTCCAGCCATAGTCTCCCACAGAGCTCTTCTATACTTTCTCCACCAAGATGAACTATACACTCTAAAACTGTAAGCCAAAAAACCTTCCTCTCTTAAATGCTACTATCAGGTATCTGGTCACAGCAATGAGGAAACTGACTAATACATTATCTCCATTTTTGACAACTTCTTCTAATATTAAGTTTACAACCAGGAATCAACCTGGGAATAATAGATATCTGTTTGTTCAGTGATATGTCCAGAAACCTTAGGTTTAAAAAAAAAAGTCAGTCAAACTGAAATAAATAAGATTTCTCTTCTCACTAAAAGAATAGTGATATGAAGAGAAAAATAGAAGATATTTGAGTTTGTTGGAGGTGTCCTTGTTTCCAGTGAACAATAACCCAGAGGGCTGGAGTCTTGGACACTCATATGAATAACACTGTGCAGACTGAGTAAGTTATTTCTAGAACTCTGTGTGTGTGTGTGTGTGTGTGTGTGTGTGTGTGTGTGTGTGTGTGTGTGTCTGCAGAGAATAGAAATTAATGAAAAATAAAGCCATACATTTTTTTTTAAAAAAAAAAAGCAAGAATGGGTAAATGGAAGGGCTTAGAGGGAGATTTGTATTCCCTGTTAGGCATGGTGGCACATACATCAAATCCTAACCCTGGGGAGCCCGAGGGGAAGCATAGTTAGTTCAAGGACAGTCTGGGATAAAAAGAAAGAAAACTAAAGAAGAAATTGATATTACATTTTCCCTTGAATCTGGTAAGACAAAAATGTTCCATATGAGTTTAGATTATTGATAAACTCCATCTTATTGTGGAAATTACTTTAACTATGTAAAGATGTGTTTCATTTGTTTCATCTTGCCTGCCTTAGGCACCTGATTGGTATAATAAAGAGCTTAACAGCTAATGGCTAGACAGAGAAAGGATAGGTGGGGCTGACAGGCCGAGAGAATAAGGAGGAGAAATCTAGGCTTAAGAAGAATGCAAAAAAATGAGAAGGAGAAAAGAACAAGGATAAAGAGGGGGACATGCCCAGGGACAGGGGCTAAGCAGCTACCAGACAGATAGATATAGAGAGAGCAGGAAAGTAAGTTATGTAGCCAAAGTCATTAAATTCTACAAAACAAGTCTCTATTTCATTATTTGGGAGCCTGGTACACCACATGGGTTTGAACTCCCCAACTTATATCTGTACTGATTCCCTTAGTGTGAAGCACTCACCCTATAGGTCAGTAATATATTGAATTTGCATAGAGAGAGATTAATTTCAATTGGTCAAACTATTAGCCTCATCTAAATTTCAAGACAGGAATATGTCTTCCTGTTGCATAATCTATAGATCACAGACAGGATATTATTAAGATCATTGATCAGCAGAGATCTCTAGTAGTGACTTCAGCATCAGACTGAGATGATCCTAAATGATCAAAGCTTGTCCACTCATCTCTGGAGAGTGTGGACCCAGCATGGCACCCAATGCAAGCTTTTTCCTTATAATTAATTCTAGGCCGACCTTTTACTAATGAACCAACCTGCAAAGTGATAACCCATCAAACTGTTTTTCTTAAGGACACATAGTCTCACACCGTGAAGCACATACTCTCAGCATCCTGTGGTAGATATTGGGTGAGTGCACATAGCCACACACTTCAGAAACCATCACTTGGTATTGCAAAAGTCTCACCTACCACTACTCGAAGAGCTCTGTCACCAACACTTGAGTGGTTTCCACACCACCCTTCTGCCTCATGCTGTACTCATCTTTTGTCTACTATACGATTTAACATACTGTTTTTTATCAAGGAAGAATTTAATGACTTTGGTTACATAACTTGCTGAAAGCTAAGTCATATAAAGTTCCAGAAATCCAGAATAGCCTCTAGAATGCCACAAAGTGGGAAGTCCCACTACCACTCAGTGTACCAGAGAAATATTTGGGGAATCAATAAGTCATGGGAGATCTCCTCCTAGACAGAAGTTCCAGCCTTCTTGAGTCCCTCCCTTCCCAGACTTTTCCTGTGTGGATTTCAGTTTCATATTTGATTCCATGAGACATGTGTGTGTTTTATAACATTGTTGGCCATGTTGGGTTTATTTTTCTTTTTTGGAGGGGGCTACAGTAAACTTGATCTGAAGGCTTTTACTCCTAAAGGGCATGCATATTCCCGTGGACAGTCCTTTCATGTCTAACTCCCTTGGCCTTTACACACACTCACCTTCTTTCTATGTTCTAGATCTCCTTGATAACACTACTCTGTGCTAGTTCTTTATAAAAAAGGAAAACTTGTCATTTTCTGCCCAGATAGTCTCTTCATAAAAGAGACAGCAAGGCTACAGCCTTATAGTCACCAAGGAAAATGGTGAATCGTCAACCATTTTCAGTTTCTTTCATGCCTCATTTTTCTCTATATTATATAGATAAAGGCCCACCTGTATCTGCACTTCCTACATCCAGTTGCAGCTGGTTGCTATCCAAAATTTGTTCTCCATATCTTCTCTGTCTTTCCTCATCAATTTCTATTCTATCAATGACTATTCAGAATCTAGATATTTCTTAAAACCATCTTCATGAATATTCACAAAAGTGCAGCTTCCCTTGAAACACTGCTTTAGGGAAATCCATTTCCTCATACCTACCCTGAAGGAATCCTTGTCCTCTTAGTATCAAGAAATAGCCAGAAGAAAGACTAAACTGGCTGAAGATAAGATAGACTGTCACAATGCAGGAGTCTGTTGAACCAAAACATATTTTTTAAAAGAAAACTAAGAGGCCAGAGAGACGGCTCTTCAGTACAAGAGTGCACACTGCTTGTGCAAAGGACACTTTCAGTTCCCAGCCCACAAACCAGATGGCTCCTGACCCCCTTCTGTAGTTCCATGGGGATGTGACTCCTGACCTTCATGTTCACCTGCACTCACATGCATATGTGTACATACAAACACACACATAAGCACATGTTAAAAATAATGAAATAAATATGTGCCCAAATAATAAAATGCTAAACTGAAAAAGTTGAAGAATTATTAAAATTTACAGAAAGAGTTGGAAAGAATACTATAAGGTTTGTTTTCCTTCAACAATAGTCCTGATTTTGACAGCTGCCTGGAGGACTTCATAACCACCCGAAGGACTTGCATGTCAACCTTCCATGCGGACTAGCATGACTTCATCTCTCAGTAGTTCCTCTTTGGAGACACAGCTATGATGCTTTGGGATTCAGTCCATTAAAATCAAGCATGGGAATATTACAGGAAGAAACTTTATTTCATGAAATTAAAACTTTAATGTAGTTATCAAAGTTGCTAACAAATAGTGGCTCGTTTTAATTAATTTAAGTTTGTTTAGAGGCATTCATATTTTCAAGCAAAGATAAGTAAGACCCTCTCTGTCCTTATTTTCTCATTCTCTTTCCAGCATCTTACTCTTTGTGTCTTTTCATCCATAATGAGTAGATGCCAAAGTAAATATCATCTATCTAGAGAAAGTGGTACAGGAGAGCCATTGTGAGTATTCTGATTGCATACCAGACCTTGTGCTGAGCTCTGTGACTACAAAGGCAAACCCAAAGCCTATTTTCCCCAAGAACTTACACTCTCTTTAGAATAGCAGATATCTATATAATTTTGTAACCATTGTGTGATTGATAGGATGCATAGAATTGCATAATGTGCTCGATAAGTAAAAGCAAAGGCATCAAGATATGAAACGGCAGTGGGTACAAGTGTTTGGAAGCAGATTTGTGTTAGGTCATTTCCTTCCTCTCCACTTCTCAGGCTTCATCTTCATTTTTTTGATGCATGACTGGCTGCTGAGGGAGCCATTAGCTGATCCTGTCTTAAAAAAAAAAAAAAAAAGAACATTAACAAAGGCAGAGTCTCAAAGAGGCTCTCTTTAGGGCAATTCAGGTATGGGCCAAAAAGGGTAACTAATGTCCCAGAAGATTGTGCCATTCCTCACACTCCTCCAAAAACAAGGCAAACAAAAGCAGGAATGAACACACATTACAGTACAGTCAAGGTCCCAACCACCCCACTGAAGGACAGCTGGGGCTTTTCTGAGAGACACGGTGCTTTAGCAAGGAGCCACATTACCTGTTCTCAAGAGGAAGGTCTTCTAAGGAGTCATCTGCAGCCCGCAACATCTGCCTGAGTGCAGCAAAGATCAGAATATCCCTTATAGGGTGCATTGATTGCTCTGAAGTGTAATTACTGACCATCAGGATATTAGATACAGGAATAGTGAGCATGTTTTGGACTTTCTTTACCTGTGGAAAATATAATTTAAATTATATATATAATTTAAATATAATTTAAGTATAATTTAAAATGCATTTTATGTAAAAATATGTAAGTAGATCATACTAGAAATTTGACTTAATATTAAGTACAATTAAGGACAGAAACTGAAAAGGTAATGGTTTGCTAAATCCTCTTTAGAATACAATTATACTTATGTAAATTATGGATAATGATAGCTCGAAAATGAAACATAAACCACAGCAAACTGAGAAACCAATCCAGTTATTTGTACCAACAGGGACTGAAGCCAATGCCTCACATTTTCTCAGAAAGTGCTCTCTCATTGAGCAATATCTACAGCCCCTCTTTACTTTTTAGTTAGAGACAAGGACTTGACTTCACTCTGTAGTCCAAACAGGCCTTAAACTTGCAATCTTCTTACATCACCTTCCTGAGTATCTGACATTACAGGCCTGCAGAAGCAAACCCACCTTGATATAATTCTCAATTCACCTATGACTAAACACACACATGCACATGCTCACACACACTTATGGACACACACATTCGCATGCATATACACACAGTCTTGTGTGTGTGTGTGTGAGAGAGAGAGAGAGAGAGAGAGAGAGAGAGAGAGAGAGAGAGAGGGAGAGGGAGAGAGAGAGAGAGAGAGAGAGAGAGAGAGAGAGAGAGAGAGAGAGAGAGCATGTGGCTGTGATTCTGTTCCTATATCACCTGATTCTAAATATCACTCTTTACCTGGCTTTGAGAAGTCGTACTTTCTGTCATGTTTGTAAAATTGTCGTCAAGAACTTCATCACAGTTATCCACATTAGTAAGCAAGACTACTTGTCCTATACCTGTATCAAACAGACACCGTTATGATAGAATATGTCAAGATAGTTTTTAAACGTATGTTTGAACACTGATTTCTGTAAGATGATTTATTTGGAGAGTTGGATGTGAAATATCCCCAGTAAAACTTAGCCTGATCTTCTTCCAAAGGTGATTTCCTCCCAAAAGAAGAGCTTACTTTGAGACATACCTAAATTCACAGTAAGTTTAAAAACTTGGTATGCTTTAAAGTGAGAAACATGGCTTACTGCACGATTGAACTAAAGATAAATGCCAGAAGAGGCAAAGTGAGGAAGAGTGTACGCCACCGAGCTACACTGACCTCAGAGTTCATCTGGGATCTTGCTATCTTCTCCCTCAAGCATGCAGATATGCAATCTTCAAAATTCGCACTCCACCCTCTTCCTCTTCCCTCTCTCTTGGACATTGTGATTTGATTACAACATTCTCTCTTCCCTTTCCTCACTGGAAACCCTTCCATGTAACCCTCTTGCTCTCCTTCAAATCCATAGCTTCATTTTAATTTTTTACTGGTATCGCATGCATATATGTATATACACATATATTCCTAAATATCAACTGTTCAGTCCATATAAGTCTACCTGCATGTATGTTTTCAGTTGTGAACCTTTGGAAATGGACAACCAATTTTTTTCCATGAGAAGGGATCTTCTTAGAGTTGGTTTCATTAAACATCACTTCATACCATGGTGGTGTAATGCCATATATCCTTAAAAACTAACTTCAGATCTTAGCACTTCTCTAACTCAGTTATTTCCCAAACCCACCAGTGTTTTAAACACATTTCCATATACAGTTACATTAAGTGCATATAATGTCCATTAGATATTATATATAATATATATATATATATATATTATATATATATATTCAGTGTATGGTAAAAGACCTAGTAGTCATGCTGAAAGAGTTGCTGGAGGAAAGAGAGATGGCCGAACCAAATTTAATGATAATGAAAAACAAAACAAAAATATAAACACTGACATGGAGGAACTATCAGCAAACCATGTATCTGACAGTGACTCAGATTTAGGGATATGGTTATTTAAATAAAAGTGGCCATGTAGGCTGGTATATATGAATGCTCAGAGTCCCTAAGGAGTGACACTGTTTGGAAGGATTAGGAGGTGTGGCCATCTTGGAGGACAGATGGCTCTAGGGGTGGGCTTTGAGGTTTCAAGAGTCCAAGTCCAGCCCAGAGTCTCTCTCTTCCTGCTGCCTGAGATGTAGAAGTCTCAGATACTTCTCTAGCACCATGTCTACCCGCCTGCTGCCATGCTGTCCACCATGACAACAGTGGCCCAAACCTCCGAAGCCAGCCCCAGTTAAATGTCTTCCTTTGTAAGAGTTGCCATGGTCATGATGTCTCTTCACAGCAACTGAACACTGACTAAGACAAGGGGTCTCTTAAGATTCAACATAAAAGAAAACATACATATAAATTAATCAGAAAAAAATGGTTAAAGATATGAAAGAAAGCATTTTACTGGAGATATATGGGAGACCAGAGATTATGTGACAAGATATTTAATGCTATGGATCATTAGGTAAAGCAAGTTAAGGCAATAATGACGTATTTGTACATATCTATTACAGAAGTTAATTTTCAATAGTGACAGCAATAATAGCAAATATTAGAAAGGATGCAGAAAACTTGGATTGGCCGTGTAGTGCTAGCTGGAATGTTGTCTTATTCCTGGGGAAATATTCCCCCACAAAATGAAAACACCTATGTTTGGTAGCATTTTATTTATAATACCTAAAACTAGGCAATGGTTAAACACATCCTGATATAACTATACCAAAGAATATTACTCAACAGCCATTGAGGCAATCACTACATAAAGCGTGTGACAGGGACTTAAAAGGGTGCCAGGCCAAGTTAAAACAGTCATTCTCAAAAGATGGCATAATGAATGATTCTATTTACATAATATTCTCAAATGAAGACTTATTACCATAGAGAAGTAGCTACAAGCAGTTAAGCTACAAGGGCCAGTGTATTGTCTTTGTAGTGATGATAATAGAGGTAATTCTGTGTCCTCAGTTGTAGATATAATTTCATGAGTTTCTACACATGACAAAACAGTGTGACAATGTCGGCAGCCTGACTTTGATACTGCTAGCTAGTTCCTGTGAGGAGGTGAGTCCATCTAAAGACCACAAGAGGGTTATACAACAGAAGACTATAGACATCATAGTCCTTCAGTTCTGAAGGCTAACAGACACTCGGGACACTTACCAAAGAGAGCAAAACATGAGACTCCTCACTACCCCCTTTGTAACTTTCTGTGAAAATGTAGTTATTTCAGAGTTTATACAATGAGACTTACCACAGTCTATTACATCTCTCTGAATTCTTTTGAGCTTTGCCACCATTTTATCAGACAGTGAGTTAACAGAGTTGATGTTTAAGACATAAGCCACACAGTGGATCCTGTCCTTCAGTGGTGGAGATGTGTTGTAGGCCAAGTGCCTGGGCTTAATTGGCTTACATGGGTCGAACTGGATAGAAACACATGTTGAGATTCACTTTTCAGAGACTTTGCTTAGTTTCCACAGCAGAAACCACAACCACTCACTCTTCTTTCCCCAGCGTCTTCCCCTGGTTTTTCATTTGTGACTTCCCTCCTGCCTGTTCTCATTGCCAAGATCTTACTATAGTGTTCTTAAAGACAAATGGCTTTTTTGTTTTGATAAAAATGATGATTAACCACAGTAATTATTGAAGGGAAATGCAAAGAATACTTTTAAAAACATGGCTTAAATATCCAATCTCCAGAAGCATATATCACTAAGATTTGCTATGAATCATTTAAGACCCTCTTTGAGAATTTTGCAAGCTTAAAAGGTCTAATGCATGGGAAGAGGCAAGCAGAGAAAAGAGAATGAGATGATATTTAAACTTAAAGGCTATGATTTCTTCTTAATTTTTTTCAAGACCAAGTAAGATGAAGTGAAACTAAAGAAATATCAACTTCCAAGTTAGCTTCTTCTTACCACAAACATGACAACAATCTTTCTGTTATTGAGAAAGTAGATTGTAAAACATGGCAAACATTTATAAGTGTGTACTCCTTCTGCTCTCTCTCTCTCTCTCTCTCTCTCTCTCTCTCTCTCTCTCTCTCTCTCTGTGTGTGTGTGTGGGGGGGGGGGGTGTATGTGTGTTTGTGTTCAATGTTGAACTGAAATGCTGGTTCTCTGCTACTAAACTGGGGATCTTAGTGATTTGACTTTCCTGTCTTTCTGCTCTCTTCCTCCCTGTAATTATGTAACTAGATTATAAGTCTCTTAAAAATAATACCTGAACTCTTAACTAACTGTGGATTTTTTCTGTTGCTCTCTTCATGTCTAGAACAAATTATGTTTCTAATAAATACTTTCAAGTGAAAAATAGCACTTTGTCAATCTTTTCAATCAGGTTCAAATGAGAGGGGAAAAAGACAAATGTTTAGAAATTGAAACTGATGCCATTATATTAGATACCTGAAAGAAAGTGGGCAAATGGGTAACTCTTCGAGAACTTAAGATCACTCACCTTATATTCTCAGATGCTCTAGGAGACAAGCAGTATTAATTCTTACATTTCACATACTTAAAATTTAAGGCTTAAAAAGAGCATTGTGTAACTTCCTTCATGGCTACACATCAAATAAGGATCCAAGCACAGAACAGCACTGCCTGGCTCTTGTGGAATACATCAGTAGACAACAGATACTGATTCTACTGTCTAGTTTGTATAATTAAACATGCACAAAGTTAAACTAGCACTGGTTTCGCTACTTAAATTGACTTCTTCATTCACAGTTGACACCATTGAAAGAATCCTGTAAGCAGAACAGTCCTATGAGTGTGTCCTGGAATTCAGAGAAGTCAAGTCCTGCTGTTTTGTTTTATGTCTCGATGGCACAGACTGTAAGGGACACCTCTTTAGCTTTTTCTCAAAAATACTGATTTATTGAAAGTAGAGTAGTGCTAATGTTGGAATCACATAAGGGCAGTTCACGTGTGCTTGTAGGATAGAGATGCAATGAAATGATTTTAAGTGTCTTGGGGTAGAAGAAATCTTACCTGATACCTGTCTGGTACAAAGCCTTTTAATATATGAAGTATGTCATCTAGGCATAGTCCTGCTTCTTCCCTCTCATCCAGTCCCATTGAATCGCACAAGATAAATGGAAGTGTTTTCCCTCCTTCTCCATTTTTAACAGAATATGTTCTGTACTGTTAAAAAATTGTTGAGTTAGACTATATTGGCTAGCATTCAAGAGAAAAGAGAAATCAGTTAATATTTTAAAATAGTGGCCTGGAACTGGCCTGATTCCTCCCTACCTCAGCCCGACAAGGGCTGAGATTATAGGCATGTACCACCACATCAAGCCTGAAAAACATCAATTTCTTCAGTATTCAAAACTGCTATGTCTTCATAGTTCTTCCATATGTGGTACAGGAGATGGTCTTATGCTGCAGTCTACTAGAAAGTACAGAATCTATCTGTGATGTCACAACAATTTGGATGCTGAAGTATTTCAGTTAATGCTTAATGAATTCACATTGTAGCATCTTGACTTCTCAAACTAAGCTGACATGATACAATAAATCCACATAAGAAACAAGATGCAATTCATGAAAGTATTAGAAACATTTTGAGTTATTAAATGTAGAACCACAGATAAACCGATGTTATAGTCTTATAATGTATTTGCAAAAGTACCATAAGATATTTTCTATAACTAATTATCAGATCTGTAAAACCAAATGCTTCTCTGGATAGTATTATTGAATAGAGATAACTCTGATGCAGTGTTTACTTCTATTTTACTTAATTATTTAGCATTTAATTGTAGATTAGGAAGAAGGTTATGTCTGAGAAAAAATTAGAAAGAAATGAGCAAATGCATTCACTATGATCTATAAATCACAATCTTCCACCAATCCTCAGGTAACTCACCTGTTTAGTAATGCTGGTTTCATCAGACCCCATGACTGCCTGGCGAGTGAAGTGGCCGTAGAAAGCAGACTTCACTGAGTTGAAAAAGCTGGACTTCCCAGAACCCACAGGGCCCACCAGGAGAATACGGACTTCCGAAACCAAGTCTCCACTGGGCCTGTAGGCTCGGAGAGCAGATAAGAATCTTCTTCGGTGCCTATAAAGAATTCAGGGATTAAATGCAGCAGCAGATCTTCCTCAAAGCAATGTAGTTAGCCTAGAGCTTCGGTTTCTCCCCATTTGGGGATGGGTTTAGCTACACACTTATTTCGATAGTAGCTCTATCATATATTACATATAGCACCCTAAACATAAACATCCTGAGTTAAATATTTTGCACTTAGATAAACCACAATTATATATATTGGAGTGAAAGGTTCCTTTTTCTTTTTTCTTTTTTGTTTTTCAAGGCAGGGTTACTCTGTGTAGCCCCAGCTGTCATAGAACTTGCTCTGTAGACCAAGCTGGCTTCAAATTCACAGAGATCTGCCTGCCTCTGCTTCTCATGTGCTATGACTAAAGGTGTGCAACACCATTAACTAAGCATGAAATCTTAACCTGTAACAAGCCATTGTTAACCTTATAACACAAATCTTTGAAAGACTCAACACTTAAAGTAAGTGATTATCGGCAATAAAATATATTAAGGAGAAATAAAAATATATTTATATCTATAAAATGGAAAAGAGAGATTTGGTTTTGACATTAACTGGAATATTGTCTGTCAGTGACAACTTTTTATAATTCCAAGCAATACGATTTTTAATCTCTGTTATTGGTTCATTGTCAGCACTTTTACCATAATTGATCAAAATAAAATGAGTAACAAGAAGGTCAAGACGCTAACTTACTGTTTGGCGGTCAGCATCTTCTTTATGAAGCCTGGATCATTCTTAACACCTACAGAAAATAAGCACAGTGTAGTAAGCTCCCTGATTTGTTTGGTCCTCCGTGGTCAAGTCTCCCTCCTAAACAGGGCTGGTCTGGCCTTCCCAACTAAGAGTTCAAGGTGGCAGCACCCTGAGAAGAAGAAGAGAAAAATGTATCTTTTTGCAAGTCAAAGTTTCTCTCTGCTTCCTCCCCCTTTCTTCTCTCCCACCCTTCCTCGCTCCCATCCCTACATCTCCATCTCTGTCTTTTAAGGGAATAAATTTATTCTTGAGTCATTTTATTGACTATGACCTGGGAACACAGATGAATGTTATCCCAAATTCCAACATTTTTATAGTTTTATAGAACAAATATAGTCATAAATCAAGGCAAGTTTACAATGTGTTGGCAGGTGCATCAGAGAGGCAGGCACGAGGCCGTCCCTATCTTTATGCATATCCATCTTAAATTTCTTTCTCACAGCAGTCTATAGTCCTTAGTCCTGCATAATAAACTAATGTTTATTCATAATTTCCCTTGTGCGTGCACACCAATGATAATTCATGAACTGCAAAGACTAGAACCAAATGTAGAGGCAGATTATCCTTTTGTACATACCATCAACTCGAAAAATTTCACATTCCAAATATTCAGAGAAACACTTAAGATTAAGTTCTAGTTCTTTTATGACTTCGCCACTTAGATGAAGTTTGTTTTTCTTTAGATTCACAGTGAGCCACATATCATCAGATGAGAAAAATTTCAGCTCTGTAGTATTGATTTCTACCTGTGCGTTCAAAAACAGAGCTGATGTTCCAGTGCTGGTATTCTCTTTAAATGCAAACAGAACACAAGTACTTGGCTTTTTAGAATGTAAAACGGGAAAGTGTTCCAGCATAAAAATACCCACAACGTCTTGCTTCAAGTGAAAGACTGTCATTGTGGAACCCTGATGAGAACATCTCTGGATCATATCAAGAGCGTGTAATCCATGAGCTCCAGACTTATAAAGAAGAGTCAATGATGTATTCCCAAGTAGTTTTCCCAGAACCCTTTCCTGTATCCATGTCAATCTGGTTGTCACTTCCATATTCCTGCAACTGATAAGAAAACAAATGGAAGTTGAGTGACTACCATAATATAGAAGTTTAAGTTACAAGTTTCTGTTTAGTTCCAGCAAGTTCTATTGTCCTCTGATGCAATTGGAAGACATTAATATTTTGAAGCCAAAAAATACAATGTAGAGATGTAGGAACAGCAACTATACATGAAAAGTAGATACTTTAGAAGTGATAAGGAGCATTAAAATTAAAATCTGGGCTGGGAATAATGGCACACTCATTTAATTCCTGCACACTGGAGACAAAGGTAAGTACATTTCTGTGAGTATAAGGCCAGCCTAGGCTACATACATAGTGAGGTCCAGTCCAGTCAGAACTACATAGGAGACTTTTCTGTAAATAAATAAATAAAATTTAATACTGGTTGACAGAGTAAATTCCAGACTAGAGAAAAATAAAACAAAATTAGTAATCAATAAATAACTTAATTATACAAATAGTAAATAATTCACCCCAAGACTCATGTGTTGGGAGCTTTGCCCTCACTGTGGTATTGACTGATAGAACAATAAAGAAAGAAATACATAGTTCAATTTGGAACATGCCTTTGCAAGAAACGAAGGTATTTCTCGGAGAACCCCAGTCCTTTTTCATGATTAAGTTACCATAAAAGCTTAACATTGCCTATGATTCTGATATCTTCTGCACATATATGATACCACTATGATACAATCTTCTTTGAGGTAATCCAACCAAGAAGACTTGTACCATATCTGGGCAACATAGCTTTAGATATCTAGAACTATGAGCTAAATCAACCTGTTTCCTTTATAAAGTTACCTTGTTCCAGATATTTTATTACAGGAACAAAACATACTAATTCTATATCTAAACAAATAAACATGACTGCATGTGGACAAAACATTTTTTACCACACATGAACTATAATTTGGCAAACCATGAATTAAAGGACAGAATGAAAATATATTCAAAAATAGTTCACACGGAAATAATAAAAATAAGAAAGGTATCAATAGGTGTATAAGTCCCACAGTGACAGCTAACCACGCAGCCATTACACTAGTTACTAGGATTTTTAAAAATGGTACAAACTGTTTTTAATGCATTAAAAATCATTAGACAATCAGTCTAATTAATAGGAAGTCTGGTAAATAATTATATTACTGGCTAAGATTTAGAAGAATTAGCACAGAACAACAAACTTGACATTTAGAATTACACTTCTCTGAGCTGTGCATGTCAGCTTCAGAGAGGTACCTTAGAGGATAAGAAATGGCTCTGTGAGAAAAGTGTTTGTCATGTAAGTACAAGGGCCAGTATTCAAATTTGCAAAACTCTTGTAACGCCAGACACAAGAGTGCTCATCTATAAAACTGGCATTCCCATCATAAAAAGGGATCTAAAATAGGAGAATCCCCTGAAGATCTGAGTGAGGTAGAAGCATGCAAGCCAGGTAAACCATATGGGCCAGGTAGACCATATGGGCCAGGTAGACCATATGGACCAGGTAGACCATATGGACCAGGTAGACCAGGTGTACCAGGTAGGAGCATGTGGACCAGGTAGAAGCATGTAAGCCAGGTAACATGCTACATGCAACAATGCACAAGAGACCTGTCTTCAAACAAAACGGACGACAAGTACAGATACAACAGGTTGGCCTCTGAACTCTACAAATGCTGTGGTACATGTGCACCTATGTACACACACACACACACACACACACACACACACACACACACACCAGTGACCTGAAATGCTGAAAAGTTAAGTAAAATCTCCAGCTAGACTAACAGAACTAAAACAGAAATTTTATTTTGGACTACAACAACAACAACAAAAGACTTTGCAGCTTTATCCAGAGATGACAGGTTGGCATTCTGAAGAGTACTAGAGAAGAAATTAATAGACTGAGGGTATGCAGAATTTGTTTTATCTTCCAATAGCTTCAGTCATGTTGCATTCAGATAAGTAGGGTTTCTGGTGTGGGTCATTGCATGGCAACTTAATTACTAGATATTTGAAATAAGACACTACAGATACAAGCTATAAAGGAAAGATAAAATTGACTTTGAAATGAATAATTGCCTTATAACAAGACACAATAAAAAACTAGTTGGTGAATTATGATGCATATTCTACAAAGGAATGAGGAAGCAATGAAGCACACAGAAGAAAAATAGCCCAGAATGTGAAGAGCAAAGTCAAAGATGTGGTGACCCAAAAGAGTAACACGCACAGAAAATGAGGTAACATTTTGTAATACAACTCTGTGCTGACTCCATTTCACATCAGAAGAAATATCCAGTGGTGCCAGCAGTTGGCCCAGATACAGAGACTCAAAAATGCGGGTGTTGGAGGCTGGAGAGATGACTAACCAACTCAAAGAACTTTCTAGAGGACCACGGTTCCATTCATGGCACTCGCCTACCACCTGAAACTCCATATGAAGGGGCCTGAGGCTCTCTTCTGTTTTCTACAGGCACTGCGTGTGTGGATACACATATGAACAATTAGACACACACACACATAAGACAAACATTCTAAACAAAAGTGTTGACAGTGTCCTGATGGCCACATAGAGTTCAGCGGAAAGTATATTCAGGCCCGCGTTGTTGAGGGAGACATGTGTAGATTAGATATACACATCTGGCACACCTCCACAATAAGGATCGACAGCAGCTGATGTCAGTGGATGAGCTAGCTCTATTTTAACAAACATGGGTAAAGGGCAAATAATTTTCTATTAGTTTAAAAAGCAAACTAAGTACAAGAAATTAAGTCTGGTGTCACTTATATAAAATGTTAGCACAAAGCAAAACCAAAGATTCCATTCATGTATTATACACATAGCAGATGCACAAAAATAAGCATGGTAATAATGTCTGGATTATGTCTCCCTCCATGAAAGAAGTAAAGAAGGGAACAGAGGACTGAGTCATAGAGTCACAGATTGCTTCTACTTTTCTTCCAAAGCATTCTGATTGAATGAAGTAAATCATAGATGAAATGGGATAGAACTATTTGGAGATTTTTTTTCTAGAGTTCACTCTCCCTAAACATAGCAATCTGTGAAACTTTCATTAAAGTAAGCACAGAACTGGATGAGAACAGTGTGGTCAGCCTGCCAACTTCACCCAAAGAGCAAAGAGAACCAAGCAAGTGGAGAGTGAGGTGACCAGGAGGTGCTTACCCACTGCTGAGCCTGGAGCAGAGTGAAACAAAGGGCAAATAGAGTAGATGTTTTTCTGAGCTGTGGAGCAGACAGAAGACAGAAAGTTGATTGGCTTTCTTAGGTTCCAGAATCACAAGCAAAGAAACAAAACTGAAACTCAAAGCAGGAAGAGCTTGTTTGGCTGCACCCAATTGCTCTTAGCTTTCATTTTCCTCACTAGGAAGAAAGAAGATGAGAAAAAGAAAGCCAGGCAAAAGAGATTATCCTTGAGTCTGTCTACATGCAGACATGCATGAAATGGTGATGACTCATGAAAAACTTAAAGTAAAAAAAAATTCCTTCTGCAAGATTGCCTATGCCTTTGGCCCTAATGCTTTCACAAATCTTCCTAGAACATCCCCATACCTGTTAGTAGCTCTGTTAGGTGGGACAGCTGGTGCTGCTCAGAACCTAGATCCCCTTTATTGGAGCATGTGCATGATGATTATGCTTTCCCTGACTCTATGTAGCACCACAGAGCTCATTTTTCTATTTACACAATTCACACACCAGCTCTAGACCCAGGAAAGAGAAGTTAAACTGGATAAAAGTAGTGGTGTTGAGAGGGATGCAGAATGCTCAGAGAAACAGTCAAATATTCGGGCACTTACCCACGTTAAACTATCCAGGACACTTACACAAATAAGAACGTAATCAGTTATGAACATGAACATATAAAAACAGTATCAGAGAAAGCATGTCTGTGAGCTTAGCAAACACAACAGACAACCCATGATGCAACCACTCCATCTGCATTGTGTGGGCTGTCCAACAACACTGGGATCTGGAGGTACCTGAATGGCCTTAGGCCATTTCTCAAAGTGCATCATGGGACTGACAAACCACAAAGCCCTGAGCTCAGTATGACCTGTCTACATGATTAGACCTACATGAAACAACCATTCATCTGGCCCAATTGCAACTGAGCCAGCTCCACACTTTGCACCAGCTCTGCTTAGGCAGCTCATTGCCCTGACCCTTCCTCGACGTTATTCCTTATATAAATATCTTATCCAGCACCTGCCATGACTCTTTGCATCTGTATTGACTCTCTAGAAAGACTTTTGAGACCTCTGTCTTTAAGCCTTCCTTTGCCAACTTGTACTCTGTATGTCACTGTGTGCAGTATGTATGGTGTGTGATCTGTTAGTAATTAAGGTTGGAATCAATAGAAGAATCTGTGATAGCCAAATCAAATCAGGAGTACTCAGTGAATTAAGGCTAACAAAATTTGTGTGACTGTTGAGTTTATTGTCATTCAAAGAAATTCAAACAAACAGTAAGACACAAATATGTCATCAATCACGGTATAACAATTCACTGAAGAGAGTGAGGGCATCTGAAGTAGAATCTCCGTCTCAGAGTCCAGACCTTAAAGACTAGACGGGCCCAAGTCTTGTGGCCTGAAAAGAAATCATGCAGCTAAGTAGAGAGTCCTCTGAAAGTGGTATTTCCTATTCCTGTAGCCAAGCCAAAGGCGCTGAAACCACACTTACCGCTATGGTAGGCTATGTATAACCCTCTCTTTCTTCTTTCTCTCTTCTCCACACTTTCTGAGACACGCTTGCAGTTGTGCACAAGGGCTGCATTGACTTCTATTCTTTGAGCCCTCATCTCATGCTCTCTCTTTTGCATGCATGTTTTTACCTCCTCTACAGCTTTTCTTTGCATTTCTTCTTTCCCGTTTGTGGTTTGCCTCCACCTCTCCTTGTCAAGCCTGAAACACTTAGCTTGAGGGAACATATGATTGAGAAGACAGACCCCCGACCCCCAAGACTGCATAGTGCCTTCACATAACTCTTTTGACGTGGTCTTTTGACATGGTTGATTTTTCTAAAGAAAATGTTCCATGAAAAATCATACCATCCCAGTTTTGCTATGGCTTTTATTTATAAAAGAATTTGACCAAATAGTAAAAGGAACTCTAAAATGTCTAGAATGTGGTAAGAATAAATTGCAACACTTATGATAATTTTCTAAGACTAAAATTGTTGAAAATAACCATTAGAAAATTTCCATGTAGGTGTTTGCTCCAAAAAAATTATGGATATTTACAAGTGTTATTGCTGGGCATAGCTCATGTCATAGTTTATCATATGCAAAAATATGAATATTCATATGAGGATTCTACTAGAGCCTATGCTAATTATCATAGTTGAGAGGAGGGGTTCAGTGGAGGAACATTGGCAGGTGAGTACAAACGAAGCAGAATGATGCATGCATGCATGTATAACACGTCCCAGAAAAAACTACTGGCAGGTGAGTACGAATGAAGCATTATGGTACATATGCATGAAAATGCCAGCAAGAAATTCATGACTTTGTACATTAAATGAAAAGGATTAACAATAATGGTGATTTAAATGTCAGAAAGCCCAACCAAGTTTTGGGTAGAATATAGCAAGTCACTATTATAGTGTGTGAAAAGACGATCCGTAAGGCTAAGATTTCTTTATTCAGATAAACACCAGCCAAACGCAAGCCAGAGCAAACCCAGAGGCAGCAAGCTAGCGTGGCCGGAGAGAAGGGGTCACCACGTGTCCTCGGCCCCTTAAGAATCCACCCCCCAGTCATCCTCCACCTCCCCTGACCATGCCCTCATGGGCACACCTGTAGCAGCTACTAGGAGGCAGGGCTATAGTGTCTCCCTACACACTCTTGTTGAAGTATAAATTTATGTGATTATTTTAAACAGGCAGGCGATGTCAATGTAAGCTGAATATATGTTCACATAATGAGCCAGACATTCTAGTCCTTTTCATGCAAATCAATCTGCATGTTTATCACAGGACATGAACAAATGTCCACAGAAGCCAAGAACCTCCAACAGCTATGCATACTAGGACAAGATATACAGAATTCAGCAGTCATCTCCCAGCAGTCATCTAAGAGGGAGAAGGAGACTCCTGTGGCCATATCACACATTTCTGATCTATTGGCAACCAAGAGATTCTGGAGAGATATCCTATGGCATACAGTGCTGTATCTACTGTGAGTCCACCAGGCTCGAGGGGTTAGTTCTGAACTCAGGATCAATCAGAATGCCGTGGTTAAATGCTGAGGGACACTAAAAACCAACACTAGTAAGTAAGGGAAAGATGTTTATAACTGGGAGATGTTGGTAGGGTAGAAGGGAAATGGGAGGGAAGAGAAGGACACACAGTGCTCCTGTGGAAAAGCCTGGAAGAACTCCAAACTGAAAAACAAGCTAATTACCCATTAACCAGAAAACAAACATTTTTGTGCCCACAAAATGGAATACTGTCTAGCTGTAAGAATAAATGAACTACAGGAAATGTGTACAAATGAATCTCACAAACATGTTTAGTAAAATAAGCCAGAATTTTACAAAATACATGTGACATGTTATTATTACAGAATGGTACAAAATGCATGTGACATGTATTTTGTAACAGTCCACGCACACTCAAAGCCTGCCTCTGGGTTTAATTACAGAACCAGTAGCTGTCCTGGTGAGACAGTGACTACAAGTAGAAGTGAGAAGATATTCCAAATATCAGCAGCATTCTTACCCTTCATGTGGATTATAGTTACATCCAATTCACAGGAATTCATTGAACTAACAATCACGACTTGATTTCCTGTGTCTTATATATCGATAAACGGCTGCTCAAAAGAGAGAAAAGAAAATCATCTAGTGCTACAAACAATCAGGATCTCATCAAATTGGTGAATATGGTTAATTAACTTACAATTCATGTGTTCTGGGTGTAACTAAGATATAAAAAGGAAAAAAAAAATCTGCCCAGGTTTTACTTGAGAGGAATGTCATGCCGCCACAAGAGGGCTCCCTTGCTACACTCCAAAACCTATGACAATCACTTTTCTTTAAGGGTGTTTGGGTACATTTTGTCTGCTTATTGACAACCAATCAAGGCCACACTCTGCCCTAACTGTCATCTCTGTAACATAATCTACACACTATAAATCGTAAAACCGCCCCACAAGTGGCCATTAACAAGTACTGGAATTTGTTTCTCTGAAAACTTGATTCTTATTGCTAGATAACTTGATATTAAACCTTTCATTATAATTCCTTGCCTTTGTATTTGCTCTGACTCTTAGAATCCAATGTCTCTGTTGTTGACAGGGTGCAAACTTCAGTTCAGCAAGGGACGTATTTTCATTGTTTTCATCATACTTCAGACTATTCTTAACCTGACGGCTATGAGCACTTGCCTGTGACTTTTTTTCTAACTACTATCACAATAAACCATTTATAAAATTTGCACAACAGAGCTATGCTGATCCTTATTAACTTTCTGTTAAAGTTGGAAAATTCCTACCTATCACAACAGTTACCCTGACTCTTACTAAGCTGCGTTATGCATAAGCATACTGAGTGTTTCCTACCTCATAACATAACTAGTACGTGACAGGTTTCAGTAGCATTCATCAGATATGGTTCATCTGAACAATGGCAAAGTTGACTTACTTTTCTCCCCTTTGTCCATATATATTTTATAACACTTTGTTTTTTTCTGCAGTGTACACGTACCGACTCTGCATCACTACTTTCTTTTAGGTCTAGTAAAATCTGCTTAAAAAGAGAATTCATCTAATGTGCCAGATCCTGGTTTCAGAAATGAGGATCATGACTCTGCATTTGTTTTCTGTTGTTGCTGTTGCTTTGCTGCTCTTTCACTGGCTCACCAAACAAATACGGAGTGCTAGCATGGTGTGTGGGCCTCTTTGTAGAAGATGGAGTGGGCACGGGCTGACTATGACAGCATTCTGGCTTTCATGAAACTTTATTTTCAACAGCAGAAGAAAATGAAATTTTCACATAGCAAACAGACCTGTCACAACAGTAAACACAAGCTTATTTTGCCATGCGATTACAAGGAGAACAACACTTTGGATAAGATGGTCCAATTTGAGAAAGGAGCATTCAAGACCCCAAAGGAAAGAAACTAGCCATGAAAATCAGCCAACAAAAAGTTTCAGGAAAATAGTAATCATTTTCTGAGGCAGAAGCAGGACTGAAGACTGACACACAGAGAGTCTACAGACATGGGCAGTGCTGCAGGCAAGCATGGCACCCACAGACCAGATGAGCGCTTGCGGGACACATCAGCGAATTTGCATTTAATTCCAGTTGGATGAATTACACACTGTGGTTTTCTATTGAATGCATCATTGTGGCTGCTGGGAAAAGGTGGCTTCAAAGTGGGGAATTGGCAAAAGCAGATGCCTATTTTAGTGGACTTCGATGGGTTGGTCTAGAGTCCTGGTGGTAAACATAAAAACAAGTGAAAACTTACAAATATTTTGGACGTAAAGCAAAAAAACTTGGCAGTTGCTTGTATATGGAACTGGAAAGGGAAAAAAGCCAACTGAACATTTTGCTGAAGAAACTCACTGTGTTTTATGAACCATTTTATGAATCAAAGGGACACAACAGAAATGAAGTTTAGCAGGGGGACCCAAAGCTGCATTTTTAAACCTGGAAGGCCTGGTGTTAGCAGACACAGGGAAGCTGAAGCTCCCTGAGAGGATTTTCTTCTCTCTCTCTCTCTCTCTCTCATCTCTCGCTCTCTCGCTCTCTCACTCTCTCGCTCTCGCTCTCTCTCTCGCTCTCTCGCTCTCTCATCTCTCGCTCTCTCTCGCTCTCTCGCTCTCTCGCTCTCTCTCGTTCTCTCTCGCTCTCTCTCATCTCTCGCTCTCTCTCGCTCTCTCTCATCTCTCGCTCTCTCTCATCTCTCGCTCTCTCGCTCTCTCACTCTCTCGCTCTCGCTCTCTCTCATCTCTCGCTCTCTCTCTCGCTCTCTCGCTCTCTCTCGCTCTCTCTCATCTCTCGCTCTCTCTCGCTCTCTCGCTCTCTCTCGTTCTCTCTCGCTCTCTCTCATCTCTCGCTCTCTCTCTCGCTCTCTCTCTCATCTCTCGCTCTCTCTCTCTCTCGCTCTCTCATCTCTCTCTCGCTCTCACTCTCGCTTTCTCTCTCTCTCTCTTGCTCTCTCTCATCTCTCGTCTATCCGTCTGTCTGTCTATCTCTTCTAGATACCAGTGAGCTACTTTGTGAAAACTCCAGTCTTCCCCAAAGATCCATCCCTCTGCCTCACCACCAACACCCCCAGAACCTCTTCTTTCCACTGCTACCAGACACGTATGCCCATCTCACTTCAGTCCCCAGAGATGGCAAGGAATCAAGAGCCAGACACTGTTTCTTGTCTGGTTTTGAAGTCCTGCACCACTGTTAATAATTACATAGAACACAGAACTGTGCAGAGATGATGTGAAGAAAACGGCACCATCCAAACATCACCAAGTAGCCAGACGTGGTGGCACATCACTGCCATCGGGGCACTCACATCTGGGAGGGAAAAGGAGGTTGAAAGGTCACTACAATTTCTGAGCTAGCCTAATTTATACAGAGAGTTCTAAGCTAGCCATGACTGCAGAGTGAGACTGTCTCAATGCAGCCATAACAAACAATTAATCGGTTTTAAAATACAATGTAAAAACTTTATAAAGTCAAGTCAGAATGCAAATTTTAAAAAGAAGAACAAGCTTTTCTTCTTAATGACAGGTGACCAGTGTTTGCCTCTCTCTTTTCCCACTAATCTCTGAGGTCACATCCAACTTACCACTAAACCAGTCTGGCAACTAGAAAGAGTCACTAAAGGGAACCCAAACACCACCCCAGTGCCTCCCACACACAAATCCACTTCATGTTCTCATAGAAGGAGAGCTGTAAAGATCTGCAGGTTGGTTTTTGTCAAAATGTGAATGGAACAACATGGAGAAGCAGGGAAAGGAGCTGGGCTCAGAAACAAGGCAGAGACACAGGTAGGACACAAGGAGCCAGGGTTGTAAACACTTGACTTGGTGTCTTAGTCATGGATGGAACAGAACATATAGACTCAACAGCTTATGAGCCACAGGAATTTATTTCTGCCATTTCTGGAAACTGAGAAAGCCATGGTCAAAGCACCATCAGATCCGCTGTGTGCTGACCTGGAACCGAGGGCTCTTGTGGAAGCACTTTGTTCACGTGGGCTCTAATCCTATTTCTCAGCCTTTCCCAAGGGCAGCATCTCCCAAGGCCCTCACCCTGGGGGTGAAGATTTTGGCAGATGAGCTGGGAAAATGGAAGACATAATTCCTACTATACAAATGTGCTTCTTCTTTCTAAAAAAAATGGACATGGAATCATTTTGTTCTTGTGATTAAAGAAAAACATTCAGATCCCCCCATATCAAACAATGTTCCCTAAATACACAAACACACACACACACACACACACACACACACACACAGACACAGGCATGTATGCATGTATGCAACTAATAATAAGAGTTGATGAGATTGCTTAGTGAGTAGAGGCGCTTGACCCCAGACTGACAACCCAGACTGACGACCTGACTTGGTTACCTGAGTCCTTAAGAGAGCCAAATGCTAATATTTGCCCTCTGGCCCCCACACATGCCTGCTGTTAAGGGAAGAAAAGCATGATCATAAGGTATGGACCACGATGACTACAGACAACCTCTCAGCCAGCCACTTTACAGTGTGCTCACAGATCTATCTGCCTTAGGGTGTTCTCTCAAGACACTGACTCTTAGGCACACACAACAAAGATGTTCAACTAATTGGACTTTGTTCTAAGTCGAGATTTCTCAGATCTTAGTCTCTAAGGTGATTTCTGCCTCACATTCAGTTCCATATTTAGAAGTAATGAAGAACAGCCTGATGTAGAATGTATCTAGGAAAAATCCATTTTTTTATAGAGGCCATACATTTCAACACAGTATACGTCTAATGCTTATTCTTATGTCAACATTATAACCAATTAATGAAAGGTCATGGTGCTTTACAGCTCCATTTAATGGCATTAATACCCTCTAGATTTTTAATAATTTTATACTATATCATATGCTCTATATGATATAGTATATGGTATAGTAAATATTACAGTTATTTCATATATTTGACTAAAATTTACTTATAATTTTAATATATGGATGGGCTCGGTTCAGTTTATAGAATGTTTGCTTCTCATGGGTAAAATCCTAGGTTTGCTACTCAGAACTCCATAAAAAAATCTCAATACATCTATGAACTAATTCTTATTCTCCACAGCTCTTGCTATGATTTTTCAAAATCTGAGTACCAATTTCCCCTTTTATGTAATCAACATAGATGAAACCAACCAACTTCGCTAACTACAGGACAGATTCCATTTCATTTCTAATTTTAAATTCAGAAGTTGAAATCTCAGAGTTCCATGAATACTTCATTTGATTTTATTGGTTATTAAAATTGACTTTAAATCCTTGCTTAGACTGTATGGGGATTGCATAAGAAATCATGAAGAAATCGTGTAGAATAAAAACTCCATCTTCAGTCCTGGCCATTTTTCTAGGTCTTGAGAAACATCTTTCTAAAATCCAAAGCTTATGTCATTTTCCTTTGCAAACTGGTTTGGTGACTCTCTGTTGTTTGGGGAAGATGCAAAATTTATTAAACTCCAAGTCCCATCAAACTCTGCAAACTTATCTTTGATTGTATCCACCTGAGCTCCGATGTTACAGTATCCATAATGCCACATGCTTGCACAAGTGTGAGCCTTTGAACCTTTGAATATGTCCTTCTCTGTGTCCAGGTCGATCTTTCCCTGTGGTCTTCATTTTCACCTTCTCTTAGAGTAACTGCTAGAAAACCACATGAAACACTCTAGAGGTCATCAGGAGACAAGGAAGGTCATTTTAATGACATTAGTATATTATATGGCACTACTGTTTATTAAAATATAGAGGAATGTCAGGAAATTGCATTAATTCCAGTTTTTATATGAAAATTAGTTCCTGGGAGTTTGAATGATGTTCTTGTGTTTAGACAAAGAAAAAGGTATTCATATATCAATCAGTGAGTTTCAGAATGCTTTGCCAAAAGCTAAGTACAAATTCAGGTATTTTCTAATTAATTATAGCCAATCTAGGTTTTCCTATTGTTTTATGTGTTAATATGAAGGGAATATTGGTTGCTCAGTTGTCACAGCTTAATAATTAGTATGCAGTTTTAATCTGTCTCTTTTAAAACTAGCAAGCACTGAAAGGAGTTCAGCAAATATTTGCTAAAAGGGAAGGAAGGAGCGGTGCTCCCCTGGAGATGGTATTGTATTACAATTTATACAGGGTGATTAGTTAACTGAGCATCTGTTTTGAAGGGTATGGCTTGTAGGGATCAGTAGCCAATACATGCTCTTTCTACTAGTGGAAAAAGAGAGGACTCCTCTGATCCTCTGATTCAGCAGCTCTGATCCACTGATGAATCTTTCTGCCTAACAGATTCAGTAGAAATGCTAAGGTCTAATGATTGGCCCTTCCTGCAGACAATCCTTTGTAAAGCTGACTTCAGATGATGAATGAACTTCTTTCTCGTTGAAAACTTTGTTTCATCCAAGCTATCACACTGACCCCACTCAGGCAGAATGTACTTTCAGAAATCTGAAAACCCAAATAAAATTTTGCTTATGCTTTTTATGTTACAAAATAAGTGTGTAATTGGGTGTTGACAGTAAAATTCTAAATTATCTCTATTTTAATAGCTATTAAACTGCTTCCCAGAACTTTCAAAGAGCTTTACAAATAATAAGGTTAGCTATGCAAAGTTCTATGAAAAGAATAGAAATAAATAATAAACGATCATTTAGATTTATAGAAACATAGATATATATTAAAGGACTAAAAGACACAGAAGTCATTTGACAAAAGTAACAGATTCCAGATTCTGAAATTTAATTTAACAGGTGTTATTATAAAATACTAATTAGGGCCCTCCTTGTTTCCTAACATCTCTGGTGGTGTGGATTGTAGGCTGGTAATCCTTTTCTCTATGTCTAACATCCGTATTTGAGTGAGTACATACCATGCTTGTCTTTCTGTGACTGCATTACCTCTCTCACGATGGTTTCTTCC
Organism: Cricetulus griseus; assembly: GCF_003668045.3. NCBI lineage: Eukaryota > Metazoa > Chordata > Mammalia > Rodentia > Cricetidae > Cricetulus > Cricetulus griseus. The sequence goes on from NW_023276826.1 coordinate 51,868, forward strand.
AGTTCCATACATTTGCCTTCAAATTTCAAGATTTCATTGTTTTTCTTTCTGCTGAGTAGTACTCCACTGTGTAAATGTACCACATTTTTTCCAGCAATTCTTCAGTTGAGGGGCATCTAGGTTGCTTCCAGGTTCTGGCTATTGCAGACAGCACTGCTATGAACATAGTTGAACAGATGTCCTTGTTGTATATGCCCGAGAGTGAAATTGCTGTATCTTGAGGCAGACGGAGTCCCATTTTCCTGAGAAACCACCATACTGATGTCCAAAATGTCTGTACGGGTTGGCACTCTCACCAGCAGTGGAGGAGTGTTCCCCCTTCTCCACATTCTCTGCAGCATAAACTGTCATTGATGTTTTTGATTTTAGCCATTCTGGCAGGTATAAGATGGTATCTCAGAGTTGTTTTGAATGCATTTCCCTGTTGGCTAAGGATGTTGAGCAATTTCTTAAGTGCCTTTTAGCCATTTTAGATTACTCTATTGAGAATTCTCTATACCCCACTTTCTTTTCCTTTTTTTTAAATTTAAATTAGAAACAAGCTTGTTTTACATGTCAATTCCAGTTCCATTATCCCCTGCCCGCCCCCACACCTACTCCCTATCCCATACCCTTTCTGCTCCCCAGGGAGGGTAAGGCCTTCCATGGGGGATCATCAAAGTCTGTCATATCATTTGAAGCAGGGCCTAGGCCCTCCTCCTTGTGTGTAGGCTGAGAGAGTATTCCTTTATGTGGAACAGGCTCCCAAAGTCCACTCTTGTACTAGGGATAAATACTGATCCACTACCAGAGACCCCATAGACTGCCCAGACTTTCAAACTGATATTCTTATTCAGGGGGTCTGGATCAGACCTATGCTTTCCCAAATATCAGTCTGGGGTCCATGAGCGCCCCCTTGTTCAGGTCAGCTGTTTCTGTGGTCTTGACCCCTTTGCTCATCACTCCTCCCTCTCCGCAACTGGATTCCAGGAGTTCAGCTCAGTGTTTAGCTGTGGATATCTGCTTCTGCTTCCATCTCAGCTACTGGGTGAAGGCTCTAGGATGGTATATAAGGTAGCCATCAATCTCATAATAGGGGAAGGACATTTAAGGTAGCCTTTCCACTATTGCTTAGATTGTTAGTTGGTGTCATCCTTGTAGATCTCTGGACATTTCCCTAGTGGCAGATTTCTCTTTAAACCTATAATGGCTCCCTCTGTGATGGTATCTCTTTTCTTGCTCTCCTCTATTCTTCCCTGACTCAATCTTCCTGCTCCCTCATGTCCTCCTCTCCCCTCCTCTTCTCCCCTTCTCTTTCTCCTAACTCCCTCTCCCCTCCCCCCATGCTCCCAATTTGCTCAGGAGATCTTGTCCCTTTCACCTTCTCTAGTGGACCATGTATGTCTCTCTTAAGGTCCTCCTTGTTTATTAGCTTCTCTGGAAGTGTGGATTATAGGCTGTGTACCCCACTTTTTTATTAGAAAGAAATTTATTTTACATATCAATCCCAGGTCCCTCTCCCTCCCCTCCTCCCCTGCCCCCCTCAACTAACACCCTGCCCATCGCATGCCCTTTCTGCTCCACAAGAAGGTTGAGGCCTTCCATAGGGGGGGTCTTCAAAGTCTGTCATAACTTTGGGATGGTGCCTAGGCCAACCCCCTTGTGTCTAAGCTCAGGGACTATCCCTCCATGTAGGATAGCCTTCATCCAGCAGCTTGTGGAAGTAGAAGCAGACACCCACAGCTAAACCTTGAACTGGACTGAAATCCAGATGCAGAGAAGGATGACTGATGAGCAAAGGGTCCAGACCAGGCTGGTGAAACCCACAGAAACAGCTGACCTGAACAAGGGGGAGCTCTTGGTCCCCAGACTGATAGCTGGGAAACCAGCATGGGACTGATCCAGATCCAGACCCCCTGAATGTGGGTGTCAGTGAGGAGACTTTGGAAATCTATGGGGCCTCTTGTAGTGGATCAGTGCTTATCGCTAGCATAGGAATGGACTTTAGGAGTCCCACTTTTTAATTGGATTGTTTGGTGTTATGGCGACTAGCTTCTTGAGTTCTTTGTATATTTTAGTAATCAGCCCTCTGTAATATGTGGGGTTGGTGAATATCTTTTCCCATTCTGTGGGCTGCCATTTTGTCTTATTGACTGTGTCCTTTGCTTTACAGAAGCTTGAACCAAGCCTGCTGAATGTGGGTGCCAGTTAGGAGGCCTGGGCAGTTTATGGGCAGTGGAACCAGTATTTATGCCTAGTGCACAAATGGACTTTGGGAGCCCATGCCCCAAGGAGGAATATTCTCTCAGCCCAGATACATGGAGGATGGCCTAGGCCTCCCCCAAATAATGACAGACTTTTATGATCCCCCATGGAAGGCCTCATCCTCCCTGGAGTGTGGATGGGGGTAGGATGGGGGAGTCAGTAGGGGACATGGGAGAATGGGAGGGAGAAGGAACTGGGATTGATATGTCAAATACGATTGCTTCTAATTTAAACAAATAAAATCTAAGCAAAAATACTAATTAGATATTGTCTATACAATGTAAGCTAAAATACAGAACTTAGATGAATGGAAATAATTTTATCCAGTTTGCTAATATTAACATGAAGTTGGAGGTAGTATTTTCTTAATATAAAAAAATACATGTGTGCCTCTGTATGTGGTTTTTCATAATCAATCGTATTGGTTTCTTCCCTTTTTCTCAATTAGCACTATTAGTTACTTTTTGTTCCTGTCATAAAACACCATGACCAAAAGGAACTTCCCAAAGCAAGAGTTGGTTCTGGCATAGGATTCCAGGAGAGACCATGGTGGTGGGGAGCATAGCAGCAGGCACCCAGAGCAGGAAGCTGAGAGATTACACTTTCCACCACAACACAAAACAGAGCAAACCGGAAGTAGGCTGAGAATGTAAACTCCCAAAGCCTGTTCCCAGTGACAGACTTTCTCCAGCAAGGCTCCATCTCTTAAAAACCCATAACCTCCCAACAGTGCCAACAACGGGAACCACGTGTTTACATATTTGGGCCTAAGGGACCAGTTCTCATTCTAACCATCACATACACTCACCAAGTTTTCAAGACATTTGGATTATTGGGTTGTTCTAAAAAGTAGCCAGATTTTAATTTTATCATTTTACTTATTTTGTCTACTTTCTAAGTCATTGTTTTTCATTTTCTCTATATCCTTTTGACATGGAAGCTGTTCTTCCTATGCAATTGGGACTTTTCTTAGCAATGGGGACATTGTGTAACCTGTGACAGCCTCTCTTATCACAGCAGTCATGTTAGCATTTCTGAGAAAGCATGACAACTGTCAACCCCTAAAGTACTTACCACAAAACATCACACTTTGTTCTAAACATTGTATTGAAACACCTAAACTAAGTCTTATTCAGAAATATGGTGATCTTGTGTTCTTTGTCCTTTCTTGTGGTTCAACATTAACTGGAATTTTAAAATTGCCTTTAGGCCATAGAGAGTCTATTGATAAATGCAACACAGTGATACAATATCAGATTCATTAGGAATAAAGTCAATCATTTCAGAATCAATGGGTCAGTACTTGCTAAAATAAATAGCAACTATTTTAATACTAAATTTGATTGTTCATAAATAAAATAGACCTGTATGGTTGTCACTCTGAATACTGTCCTTAGAAGAAAGGTCACTTCCTAAGTCAAATCCCAGAAGAACATTTGCATTCACAGGGAGAATATATGCACATTTGATTATAGGTTGACAACAGGAACAGACTTCAGTACCTATAAGAGTAGGTACCACAGCAACCAGGACCCAATTTATTTGTCTGATGCTTTCCCCAACCTCTCGCTACCTTATTTTCTGAAATGGGATTCCTTATTGAATCTGGAATTCACTGATTTGGCTGTGTTGGCTGGCCAGCAAACTCCAAGCATCCTCTGCCTCTCCAGCGCTGGGGAGTGAGGCACACTCCACCAGGCTATGGAGTAAAATTTTTTTGTGTGTGCTATGGATCAACTCCATTTCTCATGTTTGCTAGAAAGGTCTTTACCAACTGAGCCAGCTCACTGTCCCTTCCAATACATACTTGGTTATATAAAGAAAAGTAGGAAGATTACCATGTTACTTGGCATAGTTTAGGTCCTAGTTAATTATTCTACCCAAATTAGAAAGAAATGATCATTCGATATTTTAACATGAATGTTGTAAATGTTTGTTACTGGCAAGTCTCTGTGACTCCAGCTGCCCTGGGATTACTACATTTTACTAGTGTGGAAGGCTAAAATTCCTACTTGTGGTGAAAGATAGTCACACAGTCACACTGAGTGTTCTGGGGGAAAGACACTTCTAATGTTGCCATTCAGACTGAATGCCACAGTTCCCCAGGCATACTGGATGACTGGGAAGAAATCTGAAGCTCGGATGCTTTTCATGAAGTGATTAACGACAGGGTTTGAGTTATTATCATTCTCTCTTCTTGAAAAGGACACCTGAGAGTTTTAGTGGCTGCAAGAGCACTGATGTTGATGGGTCAACAGCTCAAATGCTTTGCCAACCTCTGAACCATATCATGGAGCAATGCAGGACAGGACCACAGGGGCCATACAGGCTAAACCTCTGATGTCACACCCGCTCCTCTCCAGCAGTGGAAAGTTGGACAAGATCACAAATCTCAGTTTCCTCATCTCTAAAATGGATTAACCATAGTGAATCTTGTGTGTCCTCTAAGGGTCTGCCTGAAATGTCACCTTTTTTATATCCAGGACAACTTTATGAAACTCTTCTGATTTTAAATTTTGAGTCAAAATGATTTACAAAATACCCACCAAATGTTTTACACACTAAAGTAAGTTCCAGCTTTACTAAGGAACTGGAGTGTTTGCATTCATTGGCAGCTTGTTTACTGAAAAGCTTCAGTTAACCCTATGTAGTTTTGCTAACTAACTGCTTTAAAGAAAGAACCCAAAGCTGTCCACCCTTTCCATAGCTTCTTGAACCCTGAGAGGAGAGATCCGATAAAGACATCCCATTTGAGACTGAGTTTTCAAAAATCTCTAACTCGGTCCATTGTCCAGTTGTGGGTCTCTGTGTTAGGAACCATCTACTGAGGTTGGAAGCTTCTCCAATGATGGCTGAGTCAGATACTGATGTATAGGGATAGTAGAATGTTGTTGAAAGTAATTTTAGTGCTAGGTTTCTTCAGCAGAACAATAATATTTGGTTTTCCCCTAGACCCATGGCCTATCCAGTCTCATATAAGAGCCAGAGGGGATGGGTGACTCCAAAGACCCAGTGCCCTCCAGACACCACAGGAACGATGAACATATGAACTCCCAGAGATGGCTGTGCAGCATGCACAGGGCCCAAACCAGAAAGGGTCCCAGTGCCTAGAGGTGAAATAGACTGCTACCCTAACTGAAAAGCTATCTCCACTTTGCTAGCAAAGGAAAAAGTAGTTTCTTCCAACAGAGTCTCACTAAGTAAGTATATTAACCACAATTCAGGGAAGGTCCCAGGTCCAGCAGTAGACAGCCAACACAAAATGAACTCAATGCTATTTTGTAGGCTTTTGTTTCGTATTGCTTTGGGCATTTTTTTTGTCTTACTGGTTTTTTGCTTGTATTTTATGGTTTCCAATTTAGTGTTTTGTGGATTTTCTTTGTGTGTGTGTGTGTGTGTGTGTGTGTGTGTGTGTGTGTGTGTGTGTGAGTGTGTGTGTGAGTGTGTGTGTGTGTGTGTGTATGTGTGTGTGTGAGAGAGAGAGGGGGGGGTGGAGGGAGATTCTTGAGGTAGTTTTGTGTGTTTGCCTGTTTGTTTCCTAAAGAGAAAGAAAGGACACAGAATTAGGTAGGTGAAGAGGAGGTGGTGAGGATCTGGAAGCAGCCAGAGTAAGGGGGAAGCATGATTAGAATATAATATATATAATATATAATATATGAAAAATTAATTGCAGTATTAATGATTCATTCAAAGCAAGTGTATTTCTGTTTTATGGAAAATCCAGCACAGATTGACAGAGGAGCAGAGGAGCAGTGTACCCCCATTGCATATAATCATTCTGAGACCCAGGCTAAGGAAGTTTGCGCTGTCTTCAGTACATGTCTCTGTGGATTACTCTAGATGATGGCATCACCCATCCTTTAGAGAAGAATAAATAAATACGTAAAATCGTACAGGGGATTTTCTTTCCAGTCCTGAAGGAAACAGGGATGGCTTCAGTCTACGCTGAACTCTATCTCCATTCTCAGTTTCAAGTAGCTGGAAATGTAGGATTTACCCATGCTCAGTATAAACTATGACATAATAAGAATAGAGACTGTCTGTGACATCATTCTTGACCAGGCAGGGCCCAAAATAATATGCATATGGTGTTGGCAATGGCTATGAAGAAGGCTTAATGGAGGAAGAGTATACCATCTCTTCCTAATGTCATTTTAAAAGAAACAAGCTCATGGATATATCTAAATTTTGTCTCTCTTCCTCCAAAAATCCACACACTGATGACCTATCCCCTCCAAAAGTGATTGCATTTATGAAAAGGTCTTTAGTGGGGTATATAAGTTAAAGTCAATTGTGAAGGTGCACCCTAATCCGGTTGTGACTGGTGACTGTATATGAAAAGGAATACAGTCACAGAGGGAGGACCATGTGAGGACATGAGCATAGGTCTGCATGGCAGTGAGAGAGGTCTTAGAAGAAACCAAACTTGAAGATATTTTGCTCCTATATTCCCAGAACTGTTGAAAATTAATTTCTATTTTAAGTCCCCAGCTATGATATTATCTTGCAGCATACCTTACAAGCAATGGTTTACCTTTTTTTTCCTCTTGCAACAGAAACAAAAATTACCTAAATGTATAAAAATCAAAGTTGCAGAGTAGGAAACATAGCAAACATCTTGCAGTAAAATCCAAACAATTTAAATGGCTACAGAGTGGACAAGTGCGGACTGGCTTTGGTTGTTTTTGTTTTGTGTTTTCTCTAAAATGAGAAACATTTCAGACTTACTCTTAAAAGTGACCCTTATGTGTACACACATGTTTAAGCATGTTTGTTTCCTTATTGTTTAGTTTTAAGACTTCTTACTATATACTGGACACAAGATCTTCACCGGATATTTTGTTTGCAAACACTTTTAAGTTACTGTGCTTTTATTTGCTGAACAGAGTGCCTTACTAAGAAAACTATTTTATTTAGATGACGTAAGACTTAGTCCTTTCTTTAGTGAATCATGCTTTTGACATTATATCTAAAACTCATTACCAAAATAAAGACGAAAATGTGGTTTCTGCTCTGCTTCCTTTCTGAGTCTTTCAGTTTTGTGTTCACATGTTTGTCTCTAGTGTACTGAGAAAAATTTTATATAGACCTTGCTATGTGTCAAGATTCTTTTTCTTGCATATGGTGTTGAATGCCTCTCATTCTCTTTCCATATGTGTTAGACATTTATTTGACTGTGTCTATTGCATGGAAGACAATATGTAGAGCCCAAGTAAAAATACAAATACAATGTTTCAAAATACATCCCAACTGTCCCCTGAAGACACCCTAACTCTGTATCTCTGTAACTCTAACACTACTGAAATAGATTATACCCAATGTCTCTCATAAATTTGATCTGTGGGATTCTGTGTCTCTTTTAAAAATCAGCAATTGTATTAAAGTAGCTGAAAATGAATGAGCAGATGGATCTCTTGACTGCACCATACAATTCTTATTTCTAATTCAATAGAGCACAATTCATCCTTGTTAACTCCTGCATCAGACTCCATCTTTCTATCTTTGTACCTACCTCTACCTCCAGGTTTTTTGTTTAATTATATTTTATAAGAATGATAATCTTCACTTTCCAACTGGTCATTTAAATTATCCACACAAATCTTTGTTTTATTTGATGAGACTAGACAGCTCCTAAATAACCCACCATAATTTGTATACTGTCTTCTAGTTAGTTACATTTTCTACCTCAGTGCTCTGGGATTTTGTGGTGATATATTATTTATGATTTAATAAAGTTTGCCTGGGAGTTCAGAATTCAAAGCTAGCCACAAAGCATAGAGGCCAGGCAGTGGTGGCACATGCCTTCAATACCAGGACTCAGGAGACAGAGCCAGATGGATCTCTGTGAGTTCAAGACCGTCTTGGGCTACATGAGTCTAAAGAGTAACAGAGCTCACACCTTTAATCCTAGCACTAGGGAAATGGAAACAGGAGTGATATGGCCAGACAGAGAAAGGAACATAAGATGGGAGGAGACAGGAACTCAGAGCATTGCATTCTGAGGTTTGGTAGAGAACATTGCACTCTGAGGATTTGTGGAGACAGAATCACCTATTTCAGTCTGAGGTAGAAGTAAGAAATAGTGGCTGGCTTGAACCCAGATATTTGTCTCTGGGTTTTTATTATTCATGTTACAGACTTTTGCTTTCTTTCTCTTGTTATAATGAATAAAATGTAAGTTTATAGAAAGCCAGATATACAGATTCCCAGTTGAATTATTATTTTCATGAACAATATGAAACACATGGTTGTTTTGTTCTGAATTACTAAATGACCCATCCACTGGGTAGTTGGTCACTATTTCTCCCTGATCTTATCCAGGAATGGAGTCCCTCTACATAAATCTATCATAGGAACAGATAGTAGAAAATTTAAGGGGAAACTAGATGAATACCACTTTTCTTTGCAAGTCTCTCAGCAAGTAGACCTCAGCCAAATAATCAAGGAACTGGCCCAGTCCTCTGCCTCACTCACTCTCTGAAAATACTCACTATTGCTTTTTAGTAGCAGACCTTGTCCTGGTGCTTCTTTCAGACTGTTCATCTTAGTCTGTTGAAGATTTCATACTATTTTCCTGTAGACTGGTGGCATAAAGAGCAAATGCTCATGTTTTAGAGCTAAAAGGTTAATATGAAGGTGCCCATACCTCCTGTTTCTGGTAAAGGCCTGTGTCCATATTGGAAGATAGCTATCTTATTCATGACTCTTCACTCAGAGGAGACAAGAGAAAGACAACCCCTCTCTTGCCCTTTCTTATGTGGGTACCAATCCCACTCGAGGGACTCCACCCAGGTCACCCCCATGTATCTAGGCCCCACTTCTGTCTTGGACCACAGTGGGAGTTGGGTTTCAGCGTCTGAATTTAGGTAAACCCAAATGTTCATTTCATAGCACTGTTGTTGATATTACTTAGCAATACTTTTTTAAGTTTTAAAGTAAGTTTCCCAGAGATTCTCCAGAAATAAACTAGTTAAGTGGGAGATACACACACACACACACACACACACACACACACACACACACACATATATATATGTATGTATTTCTGTCATAGCTGAGTAAGTTAAAGCAAAATAAAGAGATCAAGTTTCTACAGTTGTCTAGTGCATAGAACTCCACTAGAACATAGGGCTTTCAGGCATGTAACAATCAATACAGTCCTTAAATATCCACAAAAATATAAAGATGAAAAATATAAACTCACTGAAAAGTCCTTTATGACCACTCAAAAATTAGAAAATATCTTGATATTTCATTTTTCATATATTTAATGCATATTAAACATGTATTTTGTTTTAAACATTGAGTTATCTTGAGTTTTCCCAGACTTGATATCCTATGAGGTATAAGAATAGCAAAACTTTTCATGTTTTCATTATAGAGCTTTCAGACATTAAATATTTTCTCTCCAGGTCATAAAATGGATCTTTGTGGTGAGCTTTTTTCTGATGAGGAGAAATATTGTATTTATTAATATTTCTCACTCTTGTTAGGAGGCTCTGCCTCTATGACTTCATGTGGTCCCTGAAAGCTCCCTGGGTCCTATCCAGGAAATGTTATTACAAGACTCTGTGTGATGTTTCCTGAAAAACTGGCTTCCTGTGACTCACGAAGAGCCATATAGGATTCTGCTGCAATTCCATGCAAAAAGGGTAAGGAGACCAGGTGGGCAGGAGGACAATTATATACAGTGATCACTAAACATGGTTACCTCTGAAGGTGAATTCAGGAAAATCATTCTAAAATCTTACAAAACCAAATGAAAACAAAGAGAAAAGAAAAGAAAAGAAAAGAAAAGAAAAGGAAAGGAAAGGAAAGGAAAGGAAAGGAAAGGAAAGGAAAGGAAAGGAAAGGAAAGGAAAGGAAAGGAAAGGAAAGGAAAGGAAAGAAAAGGAAAGAAAAGGAGGGGTGGTGATGTGACCCAGTGGTTAACAGCATTGGCTACTCTGTAGCAGAGAGGATTCAGTTAGCATAAAGATACTACAGGCTCCTTGAGTTTTCCCTGACCTGGTCCAGGAAGCAACATTATTCCAAGGAGTATGTTGCTAATTTCGCTCCAGTATGACACAGATAATCCAATACTTAGGGACTGAGAAAGATTCTGAGATCATTAAGAACCAGCCAGAATATTTGCTCATAGACTTAAACAAGAGGTGGACATCAGGACCATTTAGCCTAAGCAATAAAAGAACCAGATGTGCCATTAATTAAAATAAATAAGTCTGTTTGGCAGATCTGTGGGAGGTGGGAAACCAGGCTTAAATTTGGGGCATTATTAAAATACAAGATATTCTCCTGGAAAAGTTGAGTAGCCAATTGCTTCTGACTATAGTGCATGCATGGATGTGCTATCTATCCTTGAAAAAAAAAAGTTAATGTAGAGAAAGTGGAGAACTGCTTATTGTATGAATGAATTCCATTATTGCTGTCTGCCTATTTTCTCAGACTGAAACACTCCCTTAGGAGAGAGAAGAAAACTCACACAGCTTACCAACCTCAAGAATTTCAGAAGTGACACAATTTATAGGGCCTCTCCCAAAGCTTTTAAATGCAGTGAGCAATTTCAGGGGGAACAAGCTCTCCAGATATTGAGCCACTAAACAGGTCTCCTGAGGATAGAGTTTTTTCAAGTCAGCACCCATGCTGGTGAGCTCTACAATGGCCCAGATGGCTCCTGTAGTGACCTCCAATCCACGCTACATGAATAATCCCAATAATTTATCTATTCATCAAGTTAGGCTTGGCTAAAGTCATTTCTTTTATCTATTTTCAGTGTCCTATCTGGGATTAATAGGTGTTTACTTACATAATGGGGGCGGGGCATGCAACAACTACAAAGAAGAGAAACTCCAATGTGAATGTGTTGTAACACTGAAATTAATTACCTTTAAGAACATAGTTCCTGCCGAGCGTTTGTGGTGCACTCCTTTAATCCCAGCACTCAGAACATAGTTCAATGATAGAGTTTTATCCTAACATATGTAAGGCCCTGAGTTTGATTTCCAGCACACAACAAACATACACACACACACACACACACACACACACACACACACACACACACTATGGAATTCAACTGTATAAAGATTTATAAATAGATACATTCTACAACAGAACTCTATATAACATATTCATGATAGAAAGCCCACAGTAAACCCAAGTGTCAGTGAGTTCAAGGCTACCAGGAGGACAAACAGGCAAAGGAAAGCCATGTCAATAAATAGTGTTGAGAAACTGTCTATACATATACCAAAGAATAAAACTGTACCCCCATGTAACATCATACACAAGTCAATGCAAAGGACATTCAGTACCTGAAAGTAAAGCCTAAAACTGTAAAGCTGCTAACCAAAAAAGCACTTTCAACCAAATGAAACTTAACTTTCCCTGGCCATTGTTAATTTTGACATTAGCCATTTATGAATTGTTTAATATGTACAAGAATTAATTGAATCAAAAATTCATTAGCAGAGAATTAATCAAGTTTTCTTGTCCTAGATAAATTAACCCCTGAATCGGGTAACACGATAAGCATCTAAGTTATTCCTAAAATTACTATTGCTGTATGTCTACACTGCCCACAATAGATACTCTTGCTTCTAATGGTATGAAATTATCTTAGGGTTTTTAATTTTTAGGCAGAATAGTGACTTTCAATGCTGAATTTGTGACACAAAATTTCTTAGATTTTTATTTAATGAAGTGCTCAACATACACAGGTTTGCACATGATCTTTCTGGCCACAAGTCCTGAAAACCATGTAAGTTGTGTATATTTTTCCATACAAGGTCTTTCATTCTCAACTGGCTATGCACAAGTACTCTCCAAAGAATAAAGTTACTATAGAAAATAATTGGTGTCTTTCTGTTTATGTGTGTGTGCCTGGCAGGTAAAGTCTATGTCATATTCTCTGCATGATGACCTTCATGTCAATTTTTCAGCATAACAGATTTGTTTAATTCCAACATAATCATTCCTTGGTGTTCACACAGGATACCAAAATTTTCAGGTATTCGAGACTCATTATATATAAGATGAAATTATCTTCAAACCAAGGCATAGATATACACATATTCCTTTAAATCACTACTGGATTATTTTATATCTTTCTAGAACTTTATTTCTTAAGAAACGGCATCACTAAAAAGATGCTTAAACAATGATGGGCAATGTTTTATTAGAATTTTTAGATCTCTGGATGGTTGAATGCTCAGCTGTGACATCTGTGGGTGAGGAACCCACCTTTTTTATAATAGCAAGTAACTATAATACTCATTAATGGTTCTAATATTGTGCCTTAAATAGTAGGCAGTTTATATGACACTTTAGTTAAACTGTGATGTTTAAATTTCTGTTCACAGCTGTAGAGCAGCCTGGGTGCTAGGAAGCTGTAATTTTAGGTAGTTTCTATTTTGTCTATTTAATGTGATAGGTTGTTAAGATGCCAAAATTGTGCCAAAATAAAGATAAAATTGGAAAATTGATAAGCATATGAATCTAAAAGTCCAGGCAGAGAAGTTTGATTTTTCACAACTTCATGAAGCCTGTGGGAAATCTCCTTCATCTTAGCACGGAAGTAGAGAAGTGATGAAAGAGACTGGAATCTTACAGGAGAAAGGGTACTTTACACAGGTACTTTCTCACAGGAGAAAGGGCATTATCATCTACAAAGTTCATGCTCACAACTTCCAAAGTGGGGTTTCAAAAGGAGAATGTTTTAAGTAGGCTCACAATTTTGTGTTGGATCACATTCAGAGCTGCCTCAACCACATGTGGGTGCATGACTTCCGGCTTGGCACACCTGTGTGGGGCTGTTTACCCCCCAACATGATACACTGAGGCAGAGAGAGAAAGACTTCTCTTTGTCACATTAAATAGTTGCAACTTGATTCCGGGGGACAATGAAGACTAAAAGAGTTTCAAAGCAAATGTGTCAAATAGTTACTATTTTCAGGAATCAAATTCTGAATTTGTTGTGAAAAGTCAAAGCACTAACAGCACAGGAAAGAGTGGGAAGAAAGATGACAAGCACAGCTACATATCAAGCCAGCGTGGCCAGGTCTGACCTGTGGTGGTAAAAGCTATGAAGTGAGAGTAGGGAACCATTGTCTGAACAGCAGAGCAAATTATGACTTGCATCTATAAAAATATCACTGGACACTGGTGCTCCAAATGCAACCTCTAGCATGATGGTGTCAACCTTTTACAATGTAATGACATTTATACCAGCTTGCAAACAGTATCTGGAACTGCTGTAAGAATATTGAATTTCAGAGAGAGCTTGTAATCTTATAAAGAATTACTGGCAATGCCTGTGAGAAACAAATGGTTTCCAAAGGCCGCATCAAAGCACAGTGCTAGAGCGGCTTCCACTCTCACGTTGCAGGTTTTCTTCTGACACTGTTGACACTAAAATCGTCCCTGTTTTCTCTCCAATGCTTCCCCACAGGGCACCTCAGTAGTCTAGGAAGTTCCTGAACACATGGTCAGGTGGGTGATACTAATGCCAGTCAACAGGCTAAATGGCTGTTGTTACTTCCTTAGCTCAGAAAGAACTCCTATTTAATTCTGAAATCAATTTTGGCAAATGGGTCCACAATAATTACACTTTTGTTGAATAAACTATAAGGGGATTAAATCTATGGAGATCTAAATGACCTGTCTCTCCTGGGGTCAAAAGCTGAGCTTTCTGTCTGTTTAGGAAACATGGAACTGAAAACCAGTTGGTTTTCTAGATTCTCTCTCTCTCTCTCTCTCTCTCTCTCTCTCTCTCTCTCTCTCTCTCTCTCACACACACACACACACACACACACACACACACAAACACACACACACACACCCCGAGTCTGTAGCGCACATTACCCTTTTGCAAGGCTCCACTCCACTGAGGATGTTCCTTCTTCTCCCGGGGGGAATTTATGGTTGGTCACTGTACATTCAAGTGTGTTGGATTGGATTTTTATTGTTTTTTTTATATTATTTTTGTTTACTAGTTGGGTTTTTTGTTTTTTTTCTTTCCTTAAGAATATCATTTAGATTTATGTTAAAACTTTAATAAATAGCAGGGTGGCGCACAGCTTTAATCCCAGAACTCAAGAGGTAGAGGCAGGTGGGTCTCTGAGTCCAAGGCCAACCTGGTCTACAGAGAGAGTTCCAGGACAACCAGAGCTACACAGAGAAACTTGTTTTGGAAAAAAAACATTTAATAAATAAATGCCTTTAGGTTGAGACTTGATTGTCAATGTATCTTTATTTTGTTTTCAACCATTTAGTCTCAGTTGCCATTCTGAGCCCATTGGATAGAATCCACTGCAATAATTTACTCACCATAGCATGAAAATATTAACCTCTCTGTCATCTTAGTTAGAAACAAATACTCAGAACTCATCTAGAAACCAATTAAACATTTTTTTTTAGTATAGTGGGAAGTGATTTTAAAACCAACTGGACTAGACAGGGGTGAAAAAATACCAAGATCAAAGGATAATAGAAATATTATAAACATTGGAATTGCAGAGAGAAACATAAAATCAATCCGAATGGCCTCAAATTCTTTTAAGAAGGAAGGAGGGGGGAGACACAAAAAGAAAAGAAAAGTTTGGCTACAAAGTCAAAATCTCAACAATATCCTAAAAGTCTAGTGTAGAAATTTTGTCTGCTTTCTGAACAATCCTTCTGAAACTAGTAAGAGACTAGAGACCAGCTAAACCTTGTTTCACTGTCTACTTGGGTCATTTTTATACAACTTCTTGTCTGTTTTTTTTTTTCTGCAGACTTTTTTTCTATTCAACTTGGTTAGAATTGGGGAGAAAACACAGGCTAGGTATAATATGGCCAGCACGAAAATAGTGATGAAATTTTACAGATTTTTTTTTGAAATTTTACAGTTTTACAAGCTTCTTTGTTCTTTGTGCATTTCATGCCACAACTTATGACTGGTTAGCCACATGCTCAAATAGAAATAGACCAAAGTGTGTTCTTCAGACTAGCCTTGCCTGATACTCTCATCTGCAATCCTGTTGTAAAACAAATTCCCCTCCCACAACCCCAGACTTACCAAATAAGTCAAGGCAGCAGATCACAGCAATTTAAGAAACCACCCATCTTCTAGGCATGAACACCAATACCTAAGACTCAGCCCCCGTGTGTCAGTCACTGTATCTGCATCTCAATGTCTGTGCTGCTGCTACAACTGAATTGTGACCTTCTACATGCCGTACAAATTGTAATTATTTTTGATGGTAGGATCTAGAACGAATCCTATTCAAGTCTGACTGCTGCTACAGAGGCACAGAAACTCACATGAAGGATGATCACATGAAGGCACGAGGGAAAGACACACCTACAAGACAAAGAGACAGACCCTAACCATACACTGATCCTTCTAGCTATGACAAATGTAAGAAAAAGTCCAGCTAATGTCACTGGCTCAGTCTGTGGCAGTTTTCAACAGATCCAGCAAGCTAATATCTTCCTCTCTCACCTCAAACCATGTGACGTGAATAGAAACATATAATGGTGGCTAATTCATGTTTAAGTCCTCTGAAATGAGGCCAAGCACCACACTGCTTACTAGACAGAAGCCATGGGCATGGTCCAAACCTTTGTGAGGATTATGGCATTAGCATTTGAAGTTCTTTGACATGACGGACACCTTGAGACTACCTCACAATATCTACCCCACGAGTTTAGAATCAATGAAATCTTCTTGGGGGAAGTGAGGCTCCGATAAAAGAACCACAAATGCCACAGAAGATTGGGTGGAGAAGAGGTAATCAAAGCATACAAAGCAGACGGAAGTGCTTATCATCTAACTACAAGTTTAAATAAAATTTCCCCTTGGGTGACTTCCTAAAGCTAACTAACCAAACTAGCCAAAGCTTTTAATATGCATGCCATTCATATTAGTGCAAGCACCATCATTTACTCTTTTACTACAAGTATGAGGAACACAAAAATACATTCATTCACATAACAAGAGAACTGCTCGTCCTCTGCAGCTAAAATGTGTCAGTAATGAGGTGAAGTCCAACACTATTTACCAGGTGGTAAATTCTTTATAATCCCAGTTTTCATAATCTGATCCTGGAAAGCAGTTCATTTGCAGTAAAGCAGGCAACCCAGCGTTTCTATAAAATGTCATGCTATCCAATGAGTACCCTCATTTAGGTCCTAACCTCACATTAGGCACAAAACAAGGTATCATTGACTTTTAAGACTGAAGGTGAGAAAAGAAAACAGATCTCCACTTATGTGCGAGTTGGCATCTAGGAATTTCCTACTTCGTAGACATCCTGTCTTTAGAATATTTCTATCCCCTCATTAAACCCACCAGCAAGTATCATGTTTTTTGGTTGGTACCCACAGCTAATTACAATTCAGTATGCAATCTTAGAAAACGTGACATGTATTTTATCCCATTTTCATTAAATAGTTACAAAGACTCCAAAAAGTTCAACCATGTTTAGTGTTTGTTTTCCTATAAGAAAGTTATTCTCCAGAAACCCAGTGTTTGAATAACACTTGAAGTTGTGTATAATAATTGACCTCATGAAACAAACTATATATGTCAAAACAGAGCTTAAGCACTCACATTGGTGAGCTTGTTGAAAATATTTCTAGTATTTATTATAATGAATAAGAACACACTTTTATTCACACTGATAACTCAGGAAGCTATCAGGGAATGTTTCCTTCCATTGCTCATTACACAGCAAACTGCGCTGTAAGTAAGCTCTATACAACAGCTACAATAACACACAGAATTTTGGAGTCAGGTGTAACATTAAAGTTTTTTTCAAAATTTTTTTGGTTTACATTGTGGGTTTAGCCTCATCTTAAGATCAGTTAAAATGTCTGACAAGTTTGCTCAGGTACAATGGACAAATCTGCACAGATTAACTCCTTCCTCCATTCCCAGAGCCTTGCCTCCACAACCTGATGATATCACAAGATGATCTCACTGTAGATGCACATAGCCAGGGTGACATCACAGCAATAGAGAACAATTCTGTCTGTAGTAGAGACTCACCGAGAAGGGACCTGGGACCTTGGAGCAAGTTCCTTCTCAGTGCCTTTTCTCAGTTGAAATGCAGGGAAATGTGAATGGCAGAGTTTTATCAACTATGATGGAGAAAGATGGAGATTTGCTTCTTTGTGCCTCAGTTTACAGGATGTCAACACCTTATCACTGCAGGAAATAAATATTTGCTCTAAAAATAAGTGAACCATCCAGAAGTTTTTCCAAGCTTTAAGTGCTCTTGAAATTAAACATGATAATATTTATGTAAAGTAACAGCAATCACTAATTGTAATGGCTTTTTACAATCATATGCATTATACATACACATGCACATACAATACATAGACACACAAATTCATTTACACATGCATGTACACACAAACACACATACATACATGTCTACATATATACACCACAATAACCAACATGCAGTTGTCAGCTTAACTTTAAATAGGACACAACCTTTACAACTCCTGCCCAATTTACACCAGGATCTTGTTGCCTATTATCTGACATATTCTCCACATAGGAATAAATTGTGTGATTGATCTCTTATCGTCTTTAAGTTAAGATTATCACATATTAGTATGAATTCCTTTTCATTAATTCACTACAAATAATTTCCTTTAAGCCTTCAGCAAGGCTACTTGTTTAATTTCTTTTAATTTACTCGTGAGAATTTACCAAAATCATTAATCACATCTAATGTAAACTGCCAATCAAAAGCAGTTTATAAAAATTACTAATTTAATTTCATTGAATTCTCAGTGTTCCTAGAATCTGAAATCATTTTTTACAGATAAAAACAACTTTTAGAGGCTATAGGAACAGCTCAGCAGTTAAGAGCACTGACTGCTCTTCTAGAGGACCTGGGTTCAATTCCCAGCACCCATATGGTAGCTCACAACTGTCTGTAACTCCCAGTCCCACAGAATCTGATGTCATTTTCTGGTCTCAGTCGGTGCCAGAAAGATACAGAAATGCATTCAAGCAAAACACCCACACACATTGCAAAGTTGGGGGAAAGGCAGTATTTTTTTTAAAATACAGCCAAACCTGATGAAAACAAGAACTTTTAAATATTTTTAAAAAATGTATTTCTTTGTAAAACAAAACCACTAACTCTAGTCACTGATGGACCTACAATGCTTAGAATGGTTACTGAAATTAAAAACCTTTATGCTAAATTACACAAAAAAGCAAAGGAGAAGTGTGAATTAGGATTGGGAAACTTGGAGACAGAGTCTTATCCCTTGGTCTCTAATTAACTATAACAATGGATCGCCAACTCTTTCCCCTAGACACTGATAACACAGGCTTTTGAAAATGTGGTCTGACAGATTTAGTGAAACTGCTGTCAACAGAACTTCCTATTGCCTGTGCTTGTAAAGCGGAAGCACACTAGCTGCAGGCAGACTGGATATGTGATTGTTTTCTTTTATTCTCTGACACAGAAACGACAGCTCAGGTAAAGCAATATTTGTCATGTTCTTGGCATGTATCACTGGGACTTAGATGGTTTGCATAGTTCATGATAGGGCACGTTATCAGGAGCTGAATCTGTGCTAAGATAAAGCCCATGTTTCTCTGTAATTTTCAGAGGAAAGCGAGACCATTTAAACACTGATACTCTATTACTTTATAGAGAAAAATTCAAACAATGGTTGACCTTCAAAACAACAAATGCAAGAAAGTACATGTGTCAGTTGTGACAAGAATGGCCATGCTCATCAGCCTCATGAGGTCAGGCTAACACAGCGTATGTAGTGACCATCACGAGCACTGTGAATCTCAGATGCCTTGGTCATGCAGACATTGATTAAGGCTGTGTGGACTGGTAAACTCACGAGAACCCCACACACAAACAAGTGCAGAGTCTCGTGTTACTTTGAGCCTTGTCTATACGTCAATGAAATGGCCATTTCATGGTGCAGGTAGCATTAAGGTGTCTTGAGCAAACAGGTCAAGTATTCATCCTCATTGGGCCTCAACGGATACGTTTATTCCAAAAACACAAGTCACACAGCTAAACTCAAAAAGTTGTGTTCCACTCAACTCCACCGTATTGCATCAGTTTACCTCCTGTTGACAAAAACCAACAAGTGAAAAGGCACAACCATGCAGCAACAGCCAGTGTAACAATATTCGGAAGCTGTGTCAGTCCAGTGTACTCCCAAACTACACAGTGAGGTCCAAATGTTCCAGTTAGGCTATGTATCCCATCAGCTGAGATGTTTCCAAATCTTTCCCCAATTTTCTTCTAGCCCTGCGTTGGCCTACAGTCCTACTTCAACGGATGCTTGCTGACTCTCCTTCTCTGCAGCTGGTGACTCAGAAATGGCAGCAACCTTTAAGGAATTCTTGATGGAGCTGAGCTCCCAGATGTGCACACTGATGATGTGCACGCCACAGCAGTGACTGGCAAGCTTATATAAGTTCTTAAGGACAGCCTTCCGGAGCAGAATGTAGACCCAGGGATCCAAGATCTGATTCCACGTGGCCATTCGGAGAGCAAAGAGTGTCGTTTCACAGGTCACTGGGGAATTACTTCCGTTTATTGCAATGTTGGCCATTGTTACCTAGAAGACAAGCAAAATGGGGAAAGCTGTTGATCACAGGCATTCCTTCAGCCCCATAGTTTTCAAATGGACTACAAATTCGGCATGACCTTTGCATTACATCCCTCAAAGTGCTACTATTCTGCAAAATACTGGTGAAAGGTGGCATAAATTGCAGACACGAACCATAGAACCTTTTAAATTCAAGCTGACATGAAGACTACAAAAATTATATTCCACTGTGTACAAACAGACTTATGGGGAAACAAATATTGATATCAGCAATTATATATCTGGGAATAGGAATTTTAAAGCAAACACACATTTGCTTATTCAATAGAAAATGAAAGTATTTTTAAACAAATTATGCATATGCTTTTAAGTACTTTAAAACAAGAGCTTTGCTGAACACTGTAATGCTTGTATCCTAAAGATGGGAACAGGAGGATCATGAGTTCACGGCCAGTCTGAGTTGTAAAGAAAGACTCTGTCTCAAACAAGAAAAGGAAGAGAACTTTAGACTTTCCCATTAGTAGCTACAACATTACCAACTTTTCACTTGATATCCACAGCTCTGCCTTCCTCATCTGCCGCCTTTATTGAGTTACATTCCCAGGAATCTGCACAGAACTTCCCAAGGAATTTGCAGAGACGAGTCCCTTCTACAGCTCTGGCTTAGCCACACCAGTGTCTCTTGGGGTACACTTGATCCACTTCGTGCATGAATTGTAAAGATCATTTGTAGAGCTGGTTCCATAAGTCATTATCAATATATATTAAAATAAGGAAAATCACCAAACCTAGATTTCACTGCCACATACAAAGTTGCACATAAGAGAATATTGAAAATATCCTGTCTATGAAAATAGCAATTAATAAATGAATAGAAGATAATTCATAAATATTATACAGATGCTTGGAACATTGTGCCATCTGGGTTAAGAGATAATACAGCAAAACTGAAAATCCCGAACAAAAAGAAAATCAAGAGTATTGTAGGAAAGAAAGGTCTTTATGGCATCAATGACTGAAGAGCGGGGCCCTTAACAAAACTGTCATTGTCCATACAGCACACTCCATAGTGACCGATGCATGATGCACCCAACACTTGGCCCTGAAAACCTCCTATCACGGGCACAAAGCCTCTGCTCCCACTGCTTGGGAGGCATCACTTGCCCCAGAGGTGTGGCACCCTTTCATGTATCCACTTGCATTGCTTTTATTTTAAAAATCCTCTGCTTTATCTTTCTGTCCACTAATTCCTACTCATCCCAAAAACTGTACCTAAGAATAGCCTCACCTCCAACTCATCATCTCCATCAAAATGAATTTTCAGCTGCAGTGGTTCTGGTCCCTACCCAAGTCTCCATAGCCACTCCAAGCACATGACAATCCTGAACAGGTTTAGGCACCTTTGAGTGTCTTTTCATTTCTGCTACCAAGTACAAAGTCAGTGTTCAACATGCACTTCATAAATTCACTCATGTTTTTATCCCTCGAGGCTGTACCTCATAGTACGACTGATTACCAGAGAAAACCCTGCCCAGTTCTCACAAAGGTCCAATATTTTGAGCCACTAAAAGTTTCTAAGTGTTTCTGCAGTGCCATAAGCTAATGGGAATTCCAGGGTAATTGGCTATCACTCGAAAGAAACAGGATCTTCAGCCCAAGCAGATCTTTTGGGAAGCAGCTTCTTTTCCAGGAAAATAATGTATCAAACTGCAGACCTAAATGTGCTACAACCAACGAAGTGAAAAATGTATCTTGACAGAGCACCCAGATCAGATGCAGACACAGGTGTTATTGCTTCCCCTAATTACGCAGTACAACTGAAGAAACGTACCTGCATGGGCCTCACGCCTCACACAAGTGGGGCCAAGACTTGTTTGGCAATTGAAATGAGATATTTTCACTTTGCTTTTTGTCTCCACTCCTCAAATATCTGTGTAGCTCCTTTGGGCCAGGCAATGGGCTAGGCATTGAAGACACAGAGTGGATAAAGCAGACACTGTGAAATCTATCATCTGCCCGTGAGAATTTTATCGTGTCAGTTTTGGTTCAAGGATGAATGAGTCAATATTTCTCTTGCCTTACAAATGTAAAAAGCATGTGCTTTCTATTAGTGAACAAAATGTGCTCTTGGTATCTCAAAGCTCAGGCAGGCACAGCCCTGTAAATCCTGTAAAACCTTCTCCATGCAATTGTATCAAAGAGCCTGCCTTGAGCTGGATGGAGATATGCACATTTAAAGTGTGGGTTACATGGCATCACCCCTCTGATTCTCCTCTCCTGGGAACAGTAGTTTGATCACCAGGTGACTGTGAAGAGATAATCAGTCATCTGCTGAAATTGTCCATGTCCTAGCTTCTCTCTAGAACACAAAGCCAGTGCCCAGCCATTCATAGCTCTCCTCTAGCCGGTAGCTTCAGCCCAAAGAGCAGGGCCCACCCAGATCATTAATTAGTTAGCCATCAAGAAAAATATAGGTAGAATATTTCTATAAAAGAAAACACCAATTAGGATGTTATTGATAAGAAAACATTACTGATAGTTTACAGCAATCATGGTGTCCAACAAAGGATAAATTGGGGTCATTTTACACACTGAACTATACAGAGAAATTGGTGTTAGGATTCTTAAAGAAAGCAAGTCATCAAATGATTTTATATTATCTCAAATCTTAAAAAATGTTATTTTGCATACAATAAAACTATAGAGGTATTTACCAATGTTTCATTGGTTAACTCTGGATAATAGGATTCTGATTGATTTTCCTTTGGTTTTGTGTATGTGTGTGTAATTTACTAATTGTTTTTAGTGGTATCACACATTGTTTTATTAAGCCATACTTCTCCCAGCTCCAGTAGTTTGTGGAAATAACTATTTTACTAAAGAATAAGAACATGTGGGGTATTTTGTACATTTGCATATAAGTGAAACAGTATTGAAGGTGTGGGGAATTTCTGGAAAGCAGAGCTCTGATACAACTGGCAGGATGTTGGGGAGCTAGGATCAAGATGAGGACTGAGTGTCTGCAAGCTGTGCAGATGGTTTCATTTTATAGTCGTGTACTGTGGCCTCTAATGACAAGCATGTCACAAGCCTAGAAAGCATGCTCTGACTGGCCAACCCAAACTTACATTCCAGAAAGACTTTCATCAAACAGCCTTCCAACTAGTATACAGAGTTTCCTAGCTACAGAACTATGGGAAGGTACAGTGTGTGTGTGTGTGTGTGTGTGTGTGTGTGTGTGTGTGTCTGTGTGTGTGTGTCTGTGTGTGTGTGTCTGTGTGTGTGTGTCTGTGTGTCTGTGTGTCTGTGTGTCTGTGTGTCTGTGTGTCTGTGTGTCTGTGTGTCTGTGTGTCTGTGTCTTTGTGTGTGTATCTCTGATTGTGTGTCTCTGTGTGTATAAATTTGCATGTGTTAGGGTACACATGTGTTGCCAAGGATTGACATTGGGTATCTTCTAAGATTTATCTTCACTGATATTCATCTCATACACTGAGCTCATGAAATTAGGTAGTCAAGCTAGCCAAATGGCTCTAGGGATGCCCTGTGCTGGGGTAACCCCTCCCAAGTGCTGGGGTAACAGGTGGGCCACCATGTCACCTGAAATTTAGCTAGGGCCTAGGGTCCTAAACTCCATTCCCCACATTTGTGCATCAAGCACTGTTGCCATTAAGCCATCATCCACTTTTCAGTGGTTGGAAGAAGTAGACATATGAAGTGTTTGGATTGTGTACGAAAACAGTCTACTGTTTACACTGATAATTTCTCAGACCCTCACAACAGTGTCAAAGAAATGTATGAGGAGAGTTCATGTGAATTTCCAGGTTACAAAGAGCAAAATAAATGACATAATGACTTTTGTTCCATTCAGGCTATAAAATAAAATTATGTCAACTACTTAAGGTTATAATAGTAGTGGATCTGTGACTTCAGTGACAGCAACAGAGTCCATGTTACCAAAGTTTTACTATGGAGATTATCAAAGCTACACATACTCTGTGTCTGCACATGTCTTGACCTGAGTCAGGACTCCAATGGACATTTACAAGGGAAAGCAGTGGTAAATCAGACATGATGACACATAATCCCAGCACTTGAAAGGCTGTAGCAAGAGACTCTCAAGTTTGAGAGCAGTGTGGGCCACATGGTAAGTCTAAGCAAGCCTGAGCTACGTGGTAAAACCCTGTCCCAAAACCAGAAGAGCAAAATCGGACAGGAATGGCAAATTCAAGAAGCTTGTCTGTGTTTCTATCTCTTTGAGCTTCCAAGAAACACACTAATCTAGCAGTGAGTGGATTTCCAGATGTTATGCAAGATGACAATAGTACTGAAGCAAAGCTTTAGGAAAATCCTCTCTAACAAATGATTTAGCTTCATTACCTAGCAAATCATCACACTGAAATATTGTCATCTCGAATGCACATTCTTTTGTCTAACCAATTCTTAGCTCTGTTCCAGCACCGGGCTTACAGGAGGACAATAGGATTTTGCTGGGTGAGTTGGGATGTGTGATGTCTCTAAGTGGAGGGACCAACATGGTGCAGTTACAATGCTGCATGTAGCTCAGTAAAGACAAGGAAATTGCTCCAAGGAGGGCTCTTTATAAAACACCATCATAGAAGTTTGTAGTGCATTGGTACTTCATTGTTTGGGCTTCATTAATTTTAAAGCACTGGCGATGCAGCTTAGTGGTTAGACAATTTCGGAACCAGCCTGAGATCCTGGATTTGACCAGAGCACCATGAGAACATAAATACCCCTGTTGTCTGAGGAGTTAGTTGTAAGCTTAGCATCCTTCAGATGTAGAATCAATTTCTTCCTGGCACAACATTTTTTAAGTGATTTAAGTGAATACATAATCAAATCATTTCCTGGAGAGATGCCCTATTCTTAGATACCAAAAGCCTTTGTGTAATAGTCACAAGATCTCTTTCCGTGCGAATGACGTTTGTGAAAATCACATAGAGTTCTCATCTAGTCATTGAAGCAGACTATGCAGGCTAGCTTTATGTCAACTTGACACAAGCTAGAGTCATCTAAGAGGAGGGAACCTCAACTGAGAAATTTGCTTCATAAGATCTTGTGTAGGCAGGCCTGGAGGACATATTCTTAGTGATTGATGGGGCAGGGCCTGCCCTTTGTGGGTGGTGCCATCCCTGGGCGCTGGGTTTATAGGAAAGAAAGCAGGCTGAGCAAGCCAGTGAGCAGCTCCCCTCCACAGCCTCTGCATCAGCCCCTGGCTCCAGCTTCCTTTCCTCTGAATTACCGCCCTGATTTCCTTCAGTGATGAACTGTTACATGGGAAAGTAAGTGAAATAAACCATTTTCTCCCTGTCTTGCTTTTGGTCATGGTGTTTCATCCCAGCAATGGAAACATAGCTAAGACACAGAAGTTTTCACTGTGCCTGACTTCACGTTATAGTTTCTCTAAGCAGACCATTCTCCCTCTTTCGGCTTTGGAGATGGCTGATCAGTCCTACAAGGAATCACTTGTGTGTGAGGAAGTCAAATGCACTGGCTGGCACACTATCATCATTCACAACTGTGTTACCCAAGGGGTGATCATTACATTTTACACTGAAGTCCGGAAGGCTGACCATGATTCAGTGACAACTCATCTTCTCATATAACAAAAGCGATTCTTCCCGGTACTTTGTGGAGGGGCTGCCCTGGGGACCTTAGCGTTCAGAAAATTGACATTTACAAACTATTTTGGTATTGAATACATTTGAGGTGATTTAACTCTACAGATTGACCCTATTCTTGCAAACAGAATCTTATTTTTACAAGTTCAACTTTTTTTTTTTTACATTCCAATCCCAGTTCCCCCTCCCTCCTCTCTTCCCGCTCCTCCCACTCCCTGTTCCTCCCATCTGCTCCTTGGAAATAGTAAGTCCTCCCCTAGGAAGTCTACTAAGCCTGTCCCATCATCTCCTTGAGGCAGGACCAAGGCGCCTCTCCACCCCCACACCCCTGTGTCTAGACTGGGCAAGGTATTTCTCCATATGAAATGGACCCCACTAAGTCAGTTTGTGCATTAGAGTGAGATCTTATATCCACTGCCAGTGGCCTCATATAATGTCCCAGTCACACCATTGTCACCTCTATTAAGGGGTCTAGTTTGGTCTTATGCAGATTCCCCATTTGTCAGACCCGAGTCAATTATCTCGCACTCACTCGGGTCAGCTGATCCTCTGGGTTTCCCCATCATGCTCTTGACTCCTTTGTTCACATTATGGTTCCTCCCTCACTTCTATTGTACTCCAGGAGCTTGGCACATTGGTTAGTTGTGGATTTCTGCATCTGCTTCTGTCTGTTTCTGGAGGAGGGCTCTAGCTTCTCTGGGGTTGTGGATTGTAGGTAAACAATTTTTTTTAATTCTTTTTTTATTTTTGTTCTTTTTTAAATTTTTAATTTTATTTAAATTAAAAACAAGACTGTTTTACATGTCAATTCCAGTTCCCTCTCCCTCGTCTCCTCCTCTGCCCCCAACTAACACCCTATCTATCCAGTACCATTTCTGCTCCCCAGGGAGAGTGAAGCCTTCCATGGGGGTCTTCAGAGTCTGTTATATCCTTTGGGGTAGGGCCTATGCCCTCCCCCATGTGTTTAGGTATCCCTCTATGTGAAATGGGATCCCAAAGTCCATTCCTACGCTAGCAATAAGTACTGATCCACTACAAGAGGCCCCATATATTTCTTAGGCCTCCTCACTGACACCCACATTTTTGGGGTCTGGATCAGTTCCATGCTGGTTTCCCAGTGATCAGTCTGGGGGCCAAGAGCTCCCTCTTGTTCAGGTCAGCTGTTTCTGTGGGTTTCACTAGCCTGGTCTTGACCCCTTGCCCATCACTCTTCCTTCTCTGCAACTGGATTCCAATTGCAAACTTGTACAGCCACTTTGGAAATCAGTATGGCGGTTCCTCAGGAAAATGGGAATGAGTCTACCACATATACCCAAAAGAAGCACATTCATACGACAAAGACATCTGTTCAACTATGTACATAGCAGCATTATTCGTAATAGCCAGAACCTGGAAACAACCTAGATGCCCCTCAACTGAAGAATGGATAGAGAAAATGTGGTACATTTATCCAATGGAGCACTACTCAGTGGGAAAAATAATGGAATATTGAAATTCGCAGACAAACAGATAGAACTAGAAGAAACCATTCTAAGTAAGGTAACCCAGTCACAAAAAGAAAAACATGGTATGCACTCACTCATATATGGATTTTACACGTAGAGCAAAGGATTACCGGCCTATAATCCACACCACCAGAGAAGCTAGGCAACAAGGAGGACTCTAAAGGAGACATACATGGTCCCCCCCGGATAAGGAGAAAGGGACAAGATTTCCTGAGCAAATTGGGAGCATGACGGGGAGGGGAGAGGGAACTAGGAGAATGAGAAGGGGAGAAGAGGAGGGGTGAGGAGGACATAAGGGAGCAGGAAGGTCGCTGATGGCTCTGATAGGCTGAGAATCCCATAACCAAGGCGACTGTCTATCTGTCAGAACCCAGATGCCAGGACTGGAGAGGCAGGTCCATGTTTAAGAATACTTACTGTGCAGTCTTGGGGGCTGGAGTTGCAGTCTCAGCAGGGCATCTCACAAATGCCTGCACCTCTAGCTCCAAGGGGTCTGGTGGTCTCCCCAGCTTCTTGTATGTACACACAGGCACATACATACATACATACATACATACATACATACATACATACATACATACACACACACACACACACACACACACACACACACACACACACACACACTGTTTTTTAAGACATAAAGAAATGATAGTTGCCAAAATGATACTAGGTTAGAATCTGTTCTGGAATAAAAGGGTGATTTTTTAAAATTATGAACCAACAAACATAAAATGATTGCTAGCATGAGGCAATGCCAGCATTTTTTATTTGTTTCTTTTGAGGCAGGGTCTCACCAAGTAGACCAGGCTGGCCTCTTAGCTTTGCTCCTGCCTTCTGAGTGCTGTAACCAAAGGTATGCACCACCACACCTGGCATTTTTAAGGTAAGATGATAGCATAAAGTGGTGTGTCCTTTTTAGGTGTCTTTATGTCCATCCCATGATGAATGCATGTTTTTCATTTTGATAGTCTCTGTCATCTCATCCTTACATGGGTGCTCAGATGTTTGTTGGACCTGCTTTTTGTCATTTATTCAAAGCAGTCATTATTCTGGTTGTGATCCTTACTCCATCACTTCTGTCTTTGGCAATTATGAAAGTAAAAAGTTAATAGTCAAAATATCAGTTTTAGAAGAGAGTTGGCATCTATCCTGCCAGCATTTGAGGCTTTTTTAAAAACTATGCATTTTACGGCATGGGGACTTCTGGTTTCCAGTCATGATGACTGCTATTAAACCCACAGTTAATATAAAAATTTGTTTATATTCTAAATATAGACATAGGCATTTTCATTCTAATCAAGAAGTGTTTATCTTTTATGGCATAACCAGAGCAATCACAAGCATCGTGTGTATGAATTATGATGAAAATGAGTAGCTGCAAGTTGGTCACAGAATTAGAAAGGCATTGTTTCATGAGCAAACCCTACTTTATTTGACTGTTTACAACACGCCTTTTATAGCAAAAGCAGACGGTACCAATAAGGTGTTTTGGTAAACCATCTGTCCTGAAATAGAGAATGTTTTTCCAGAGAGAAATTTCCAATTGCCCCAGTGGTTTATTATTACAATAGTTTGAAAAGATTGCCCAAAGCATTTCCAAGAGCTAATATGATCATTTGTCACTTGATGGGAACTCTTAATGAAATGGGTGTTCCATTAAAAATAAAAGACATCCATAAATTCTACAGAAACTAAGGATTTCAGAAAGCTATCCTAAGCACATAGACCACATGTACTCTCCAAAACTCTCTGTATATTTTTATGTTCTCTTTCCAGACCAAAGGAAAAAGGAAAAAGAAAGAAAGAAACAGTGGATTGCACAGCTGGGAGGAGCTGGACCTGGAGGAGAAATGAGGTCTGCTTGACTCTAAAGCAGAACTGAAGTATAGTCAACAGCAAAATCCACACAAGCTTCAGCTCAGGAAACAGACCTTGCTGATCAAGTTAATTGATTAAATTAACAGTGGAATTAACAGTCAAGTTAATTTAAATAATTTTAGTTATCATGATTTTTTAGTCCATCCACTTAATAGGTAACAAGGATAAGGCAATATTAGATATTGTTTTTCAGCATCTGAACTAACCCTTCAGGGTCACACATAATTATGTTTTATGTTTGGTCTCTGGTTAATTCTCATTTTCTTACACAAGGTTTCAGATAGCCAAGGGTGTCCTCAATCTCGCTGTGTAGCTGAAGCTGGCCTTGAATTTCTTTTTTGTCCCTATCTCTTGCTTCTTCTTCCTCAGTGCTGGGATTTCAGGTGTGTGTTACCATGCCCTACTAAAATTGTGCTTTTAATTTTTTTCAGCAGAGCAGCAGACTCAAATTCCTCTTCTTTAGTTATAATCCAAGATAGGCTCTGGCGTTTTCTAGATTACAACTTGTTGACTTGAATCTTTGACCGAATATGCCTTTGCCCATGTAATTTTCAGCACTTTGAATACCGATCCTATGATGTGTATAGATATAGATAGGTATCTAAATTTATAAATACATAAAATAAGTATAGCCTAAAACATTTGTCCATAGAATGCCATCCTTAGTCTATTTCCATAAAATATCTAAGTACACAGTTGTTGGTACAGTCTAGTCATGGGTCAGAGGTTTGAATCCATGTTCATTGTGTATCAAGACTGTTGGTGTTTCGTGGCAAATCAGAGAAAATTGTTCAACTAATGACAGTCAGGAGTAAGGAGGAACAGAGCAGGTGTTAGGACCCTAATATCCTTCCAAAGGTATGCCTACCATTGTCTAACATTCTTCTGCTAGACACCATTCCCCAAAGCTTTTACTGTGGACCAAGCCATCAACAAACAGGCCTCTAGGGTACATGAAAGATCCAAATTATAGAAATGCTCTTTAAGAAAGGTGTGAGAATGACATTGATGGCTAAGGAAATGGCTTAGTAGGGGAAAGCATAGTTGTTCTGCAACTGTGAGGACCTGAGTTCAAATCTGAGTATCCCCATAAAAATCTGGGCATTAAGACAAAACGGCAGCCCACAGACTGGGAAAAGATATTCACCAACCCCATATCTGACAAAGGGCTGATCTCTGAAATTTACAAAGAACTCAAGAAGCTAGTCTCCAAAACACCAAACAATCCAATTAAAAAGTGGGGTACAGAACTAAATAGACAATTCTCAATAGAGGAATCTAAAATGGCTGAAAGACACATAAGAAAGTGTTCAACATCCTTTGCCATCAGGGAAATGCAAATCAAAACAACTCTGAGATACCATCTTACTCCTGTCAGAATGGCTAAATCAAAAACACAATGACTGTTTGTGCTGGAGAGGATGTGGAGAAAGGGGAATACTCCTTCATTGCTGATGGGAATGACAACTTGTACAGCCACTTTGGAAATCAGTATGGCGACTCCTCAAGAAAATGGGAATCAGTCTACCACAAGATCCAGCAATTCCACTCCTAGGCATATACCCAAAAGAAGCACATTCATATAACAAGGACATCTGTTTAACCATGTTCATAGCAGCATTGTTTTTAATAGCCAGAAACTGGAAGCAGCCTAGATGCCCCTCAACTGAAGAATGGATAGAGAAAATGTGGTACATTTACACAATGGAGTACTACTCAGGGGAAAAAAAAAAAAACAATGGAATCTTGAAATTTGCAGGAAAATGGATGGAACTAGAAGAAACCATTCTGAGTGAGGTAACCCAATCACAAAAAGACAAACATGGTATGTACTCATTCATATGTGGATCTTAGACATAGAGTAAAGGATTACCAGCCTACAATCCACACTGCCAGAGAAGCTAGGAAACAAGGAGGACCCTAAGAGAGACAAACATTGTCCCTTGGAGAAGGGAAAAGGGTCCCGATCCCCTGAGCAAATTGAGAGCATAGGAAGAGGGGGGCGGGAGCTACGAGAATGAGAAGGGAAGAAGAGGAAGAATGCAGAGGTCATGAGGGAGCAGAAAGGTTCAGTCAGGTGAAGAATACAAGAAAGGGGATGTGATAGGTAGGGTTTTAGTTAGGGGTGGTAGTGGAGGACGGGAGGGAGAAGGGAACTGGGATTGTCATGTAAATCAATCTTGTCTCTAATTCAAATAAAAAAATGATAAAAAAAAAATCTGAGCATTGCTACTCACGCCTATAGCTGTAGCATGGGCATGGCAGCAGAGAGGTGGATCCTGAAAGCTCTAGGGCTAATCAGGGTAACAGAAACAGCAAACAGTTCAGTGAGAGACCCTGCCTCAGGCAATAATATGGAGAGGAGCAGGAGAGCACACCCAGTGTGCTTCTTTATAGAAGATGAAAGTCCAAACAGTATCATAAGACTTCAGTGTCTGAGCTTTGGCTACAGAGCCCTGGTGACACACAGCAGAGGCAATGGCAGCTGTCCATGTGGGAGCAAAGACAGTGAGTCCATCTCAACCAGGAGAAGAGAGAAAGCAAGCTGCCAGAGTCAGGCTTTTGGACACCCCTTTCTTTCTTTTTTTTCTTTTGTTTTGTTTTTGATTTTGTTTTTTGAGACAGGGTATCTTTGTGTATCCCCGGCTGCCTTAGAACTAGTTCTGTAGACCAGGCTGGCCTCAAACTCATAGAGATCTGCCTGTGTCTGTCTCCCAAGTACTGGGATTAAAGGCGTGTGCCACCACCATCCTACCATTGGACACTCACTGGAAGTAACAAGGCATCTACAAAAATTTAGCCTCCCAAAGGAATACCTCTAGTAACATAAAGTGCTCCCACTAGGTCTCTCCCTCTAACAGGCAAACCTGAGGACAAAGCCTTTGCTGGCAGTCCTTTATTCAGGGCAAAGAGCACACTCAATATCCAAATTAGATGAGGTGGGGGCTGGTGGAGGGTTGGATAAGGGAGAAGGGATTGACATGTGAAGCAAGCTTGCTCCTAATTTGAACTAATTTATAAAAAGAGAGAAAGGAATGGAAAAAAATCAAAGACACTTCTCCATACTCTATACCAGCAACACCAATGATATCCTATAACAAAAATAAAATCCCTTTTAAAATACCACTTACACTGGTAATAACCCAGATATCTACTTAAGGAACAATACTTGTAAGATTATTTTTATTTATGTTTATGAGTGTCTGTGTCTGTCTGTGTGTCCACACATGCATGTGGATACCTGCAGAGGCCAAAAGAGAATTTCAGGTCTCCTGGAGCTGGAAATACATATGGGCAGTTGTGAGCTGGCCAATGTGTGTGCTAGGAACCAAACTTCGGTGTTCTCCTGGACCAGCAAGCATGCTTAAGAGCTGTTAACTGTTGAGTCATCTCCCCAGTTCCAACAACAACCAATTTAAAGTACTGAAAATGTCAACTTCTAAATTCTTGATGTTATGTGATGGGTACACATCACTCACTTTGTTCGTTGCAATGTGCCTTGCCGTGGTCCTATTTAAAGTATTTAGAACACCAGCACAAATAAGTTAGAGTGAAATGAGTCATAACCCTGTAGCTGAACTCTATGGAGATGACACAATTGCATAGGAGAGTTTCGCTCTATGGTTTAACCAATAGCTGTGTTTCCCTCCTGGAAGTAACTGGGGGAGATAAGTACTAAGCTTCTACTCCTTTTATGAAGAATTTCTGGAGTTAGGTATGGGGAGATGGCTGCTAAAGTGTTTGCCATGTAAGCAGGAGAACCTAACTTGATCCCCAGAACACTCACAGAAGCCTGGGCATGGTGGGTCACACTGGCACTCCCAGCACTCGGGAGGAGACGGGTGAGTTATGGGGCATGTTGCCTACCCAGCCTATCAAAGGGGGGGTTATCTCAAAAGAACAAGGTGGGTGGGGTCTGAGGCATGACATTTGAGTTGACGTTTGATCTCCACAAACAGGTGTGTACATGTGCAATTCACCCACATACATGTAGATATACATATACAAGCATACACAAGGCATGCGGGCATACACACAAACACACACACACACACACACACACACACGCACACGCACACGCACACGCACACGCACACGCACACGCACACGCACACGCGCACACACACACACACACACACACACACTTTTGTAAAGAAAAAAGAATTTCTCTCATCTAACAATTTTCCCATCATTGGAGAAAATAGCACAATCATGACACAAAGGTTAAAACAACTCATATTAGAGGTTTCAGAGATCAGAAAGGGCTAGCATAGAAGAGAGAACGGGTCTACAGCTCCAGGCTAGCATAGAAGAGACAATGGGTCTACAGCTCTGGGGAAGGGGATTAATAAAGGCAGCTAGCCCATGTGGCCAGAACCTGACCAGAAGGATGGCTCTCCTGTCCTGCCTGAGGGGACAGGGTCAAAACTACAGCTCAGATGCCTCTCCATGTATGAGCTCAGACTTGCTCCAAACATATGAGCCTAGAAACCTTGCCGTTACATGACTTCAGATTGGGAAATGACAAAATTAAAAGGCTCCCCTGGAATTTACTCTTGGGCCCCAAAGAGTAATGAAAAGGCAGTGTTAAAGCCCCAACATCCTTCTTCAGGACCTTGACACAGCTCACCATAGTTAATCTATGTAAATAAACATAAAAAAACAGTTTCTAGTGTCAAATTATGTTTAAATTGTGAATACATTCAAGATAGGCAATAGGGACATCTTTGTATGTATTTTATAATCATTTCCAAATCCAAAGCACAGTATCACCAATCTCTACTCACTGTTCACTCCTGTCACTCCATATCACTGAGGCTCTCTTCCTCTAGAGAAATCAGTAAATATCAGGAAGGTTATTTCTTGCATGACTGTGAAAACTGAAACCCCACTGCTACCACCTTTTGTCCATCATATTATTTCTATTATTGTCTTCTATCAAGTTGCCAGGTCTTGTGCTGTTATTTGTAACACCAGAAAGCCAAGCCCTTCCTCTGCAGTTATGTGAAAGACACTGTATTCATGAGAGGTTTTGCAAATCACACCTCAAAAATGGCCTCACTTCAAACAATATGGTTTCTCTAGAAGCACACAAGAGAAAATAAATGAGCCGATGGTTTGGACATGGGTAAACCATTCAATACAGATGATGAAGTGGATTAGCATGCAGCTGGCCCTGAGTGGTTTAACTAGCTGCTAGGATGAGATCCTGAGCCCGCAAGGACTAAATTCCCTAAAGATAGCGGAGTCTGTATGGCACCCCAGAGAAGAGTTGACCTTATTAAGCACGCTCATAATAAAAAGAAAACCAGAATATGGCATGAACTTCTATTGTCATTTACTACATTTATGGCAAAGAAATGTATGAGGAAAAGACAGGGTCATTTAACCCCCTCAAGAAAGCAAAGTTCATGAATTATCCAGAAAACTCAGAAGGCAAGGATTGCCCTTCTGAAACAGAGCACAGGTCAGAACTCACTTCATAAAACAGAGTCTATATGAGCCCAATTTCAAGGGCTTTGGCCAAGAATGCAGTATGTACCTGTAGAAGAGGTTCCTCAGAAAATGAGTCCCTTGAAAGGCCATGCATTCCGTGAGTCTTTTGTAACAGAGCTAGTTCTGCCCATACTTCCACAAATGAACTGTGCATTCATTTGAAGTTAAATCTTATTTTAGTCATGTTTATATGCCCATGTAACACATGTGGTCACTACTTTTCAATTACCACTGAATTTCAATAGAGGATAGAGTACAACCACAACCATGGCCATAATAAATGAGGACCAGGTAGCACCTTAATTTATTAGATACTTATGAGATAATATGTCCCTTATCATAAGGTCTCTTATCTATTTTTATCCAAACTGAATTTTACATAGACTCTTTTTTTGTGCCAATTTAAATAGTTTTATTTAGACATTCCATTTTCCACCTTATTAGACATTGTATTTTCCATTTAGGATACAGTGTGTATAAAGTGCAATGTTTTATTTCCTGTGTACATTTTCCATGTTTAAATATTGAGAATGCCCAGGAATTTATTGTTAGCAGTTTAAATTTAAAAACTACCATGAAACTTTGCTAAATTTAGGTCCTTCTAATGTTTCCCTGTGGAACAATGCTACACCTCTACTTGGACTGACTTAATCCACCTCTTCGGTGGTAGGCCCTGAGGAAGCACCATCAGATAGATGGCGGCGCTCCATCACCAGGGAATCCCCCAGGCATTCCTCCAGGCTTGCCACCAGCACTCTGGTACAGCTTGGTAATGATGGGTTGCAGACTTTCTCCAGTTCTTTCTGCTGGTGTTCAAATTCTCTGCAGTCTGATTCTCATCCAGCCAACTGATGATGTCATTACACTTGTCTAGAATCTTCTGTTTGTCCTTATCATTGATCTTGCCTTGAAGTTTCTCATCTTCAACTCTTGCTTTCATGTTGAAAGCATAGGACTCCGGTGAACTCTTGGAGGAAACCTTATCTCTCTGCTTCTCATCTTCAGCTTTGTACTTCTCAGCTTCCTGGACCATGCGTTCAATATCCTCCTTGCTCAAGCGACCCCTGTCATTGGTGACGGTGATCATGTTCTCCTTGCCTGTTTTCTTGTCTACAGCAGAGACATTGAGGATGCCATTGGCATCAATGTCAAAAGTGACTTCAATCTGAGGAACAACACGGGGTGCTGGAGGGATGCCTGTAAGTTCAAACTTTTCAAGCAGGTAGTTATCCTTCGTCATGGTCCTGTCGCCTTCATAGACCTGAATGAGCACACCAGCAGTTTCAATACCAAGGGAAAGAGGAGTGACATCCAAGAGCAACAAATCCTGAACATTCTCAGATTTGTCACCAGATAGAATGGCCTCCTGGACAGCTGCACCATAAACAACAGCTTCATCAGGGTTAATGCTCTTATTCACTTCTTTTCCATTGAAGAAGTCTTGAAGAAGCTTCTGAATCTTGGGGATGCTGGAAGAGCCACCCACTAAGACAATGTCATGGATCTGTGACTTGTCTAGTTTAGCATCTCGAGGGGTCTTTTCTGCGGGGTCCAGCGTGCCTTGGAACAGGTCAGCATTCAATTCTTCAAATCGAGCACAGGTGATGGAGGTTTAGAAATCGATTCCCTTGTAGAGAGAATCAATCTCAATACTGGCCTGGGTGCTGGAGGAGAGGGTGCGCTTTGCCCCTTCACAGGCAGTACGCAGTCGCCTGACAGCTCTCTTGTTCTCGCTGATGTCCTTCTTGCGCTTTCGCTTAAACTCAGCAATGAAATGGTTGACCATTCTGTTATCAAAGTCTTCTCCACCCAAGTGAGTGTCTCTAGCTGTTGATTTGACTTCAAAAATTCCATCCTCAATAGTTAGGATAGACACATTAGAAGTACCACCTCCCAAGTCAAAAACGAGCAATTCCTTTCAGCTCCAACCTTCTTATCTAGTCCATAAGCAATAGCAGCAGCAGTTGGTTCATTGATAATTCAAGGCACATTGAGGCCAGCAATAGTTCCATCATCTTTTGTAGCCTGTTGCTGAGAATCATTGAAGTAGACTGGCACTGTGACCACAGCATTCGTAACAGTCATCCTGAGATAGGCCTCTGTGAGTTCCTTCATCTTGGTCAGAACCATAGAGGACACCTCCTCTGGGTACAAATTTTTTGCCTTTCCTTTGTATTCTGCTTGGACCTTGGGCCTCCCTGCATCATTCACCACCATGAAGGGCCAGTGCTGAACAACAGTATCAGACTGAACAACAGCATCATCAAACTTACGTCCAGTCAGACATTTGGCATAAAAAACTGTGTTGGTGGGGTTCATTGCAACCTGATTCTTCGAAGCATCCCAATTAATCATTCTGTGTCAGTAAAAGCAACATAGTTTAGCGTGGTTCGGTTACCCTGGTCATTGGCAATTATCTCCACCTTTCCATGCTGGAAGACACCCACACAGGAGTACATGGTGCCAAGATCAATACCAACTGCAGGTCCTTTAGACATGGTTGCTTGCCTGTAGGCCCGGCTGTGCTGTCGACGAGACCACACAAAACCTCACAAGCTGCCTCCGCATTCAATGAGACCACACATAGACTCTTAATAATTTGTCAAAGGACATGCGGATAGTATGCTCAAAGTTGATGGGAAGCAAACACTGCAGCATGCACTGAGCTGACTTTATAGAGGTCCAAGCATGGACCAAGGAGACTAACTTCATACTCTCACTGAAACGGAGTCAGCGCTGACAGACATGCTCAGTGACAGAAGTCATACACTTGAGATCTGTCTGCACACAGTGACTGTCTTACAAATGTTTGGTAGGTGAATACAAGATCAAAGGAGGAAATGCAGTTTCCCTGTTTCTCTGGGAATGAACACAAGCCCTTCTTCCTTCCTGGATGCAGAAGCCTGAGTGAAGTGTGTCTACTCAGAAACCATTGATATTTCAGGACAGAACTTGCTTAGACTACTCAAGGCAGCACCATCATTCTTTTTATCTCTAGAAATGTTTGCTTCTTTAGGGGGACTTCTTAAAATAGTCTAAGGGTTTTTTTAGAAAAAAACAAAACAAAACAAAACTTTGCAGTGTCATAGATAGCTGTATTCTTTTAAACACGCAGCAGTTAGTTCCTGTGATACTGCCCTTGGCCATCTGATCTGAAATATCCCCCCATACCCACCCCCACTTGGGGAACCATAATTTGAAATTTTCCTGAAAATTTTTGTGCTAACTTATCTTCTGTCACACTCTACACTGAACTTTACTCTCAGCAACCAACACCTACAGAAGAGCCCAACCTACATAAGGGAAGACACTGCTGATCACCTAGCAGCACTGCCTTAGCTTTAACAAACATTGTCTGACAAACACAAAACACCGAGGAGATATTGATTGGATAAATGAATGGAATTTGTAAACATAATACATTTACATGTGTGTTTTCATTGACTTCTTTTAAAAATAGTAAACCATCATTAAAGCCATACCTTTGGATCTGCTCAAAAACCAAGAACTTAGAGCAGGAGAGATGTCTCAGCAGCTAAGAGCAAGTACTGCTGTTGAAAATTCAGTTCCCAGAACCTATATCAGGTGTTCATAACTGTGTGTAACTCCAGCTTCAGGAGACCCAACTTCTGGCCTCCAAGGGACACTGTACTCATTCATGTGTGTGTGTAGATACACGTCACACATGCATGTGCACACATGCATGTACAGGAGTGGGGCGTGAAAGCATGAGGACCTGAGCTCAGATCCCAGCACTCATATAAGAAGCTGGGTGTTGCCATGACTGCCTATAAACCCAGCACTTCAGAAGGGGACACAGGAGGGTCTCTGGAGCTCCCTGGTCATCATCTTGGCTCTAGCTTCAGTAAGAGAACCTGATTCAAGGGAAAAAAATGAAGACAGAGCAGCCTCCCTCTGCTATGTGGACATACATAGAATTCACACAAACACAAAGAACTATAGTGTCCTCTGAGTACACATATGTCTGGGTATGAGTGCAAGCAGTGGTGTCTGGGTCTTAAACCATCAGAGGTTGCAAGACCCTTGGGCCAATAAGCATTCTGTTCAAAATGAGATGAATACATCAAGATAAAGGTTTGCTTTGCTGTAACAAAAATGCTACAGCTGGCTCCTTGAAGCTCCGTCTGGTTTTAATGGAAGTCTGAGAGGTATGGGTCTTCTGTGAACACATGGGGGACTTGTGACCTCTGGGTGGCTGTGAACACATGGGAGGGACTTGTGACCTCTGGGTGGCTGTGAACACATGGGAGGGACTTGTGACCTCTGGGTGGCTGTGAACACATGGGGGGACTTATGACTACAGGGCTTTAACATTTCAATGACAGGAGTAAAGATGCTTCTCAAAGACCAAAATGCTTCTTACAAAATCAAGAGTGATTTTAATATCAATTGCCAACTAACAGAGCTGCCTATTTTTAAATTTTAGATTTTTCTCAGGTAAATTAGAGGCCAGTTTAGAAGGAGGGCAAGATGAGAGATTAGGAAGTGTCATGATCTATAAAGAAGAGAACAACTATTTTTTAGAAAATATTTAAGTGTTAATTTTAGCAAATTCGTCCAGACAACCCTAGAGTCAGATCTACATTATTATAACAATAGAATATAAATTGGATACTCTTTTTGGCCACATTTCTTTTTCTCCACAAATCATGGTCAAATCAATTTTTTTTGCATTTTGCTTCCCCTATGCCTGGGGATATTTTGTTTTTAACTAAAATTTCAGATATGGCTAATTGTGTTGGATAATAACTCACAATACTAAATACAGACATGGAAAATTGTTACATCTTTTGGGTGAAGACCTCTGAACACTTACTAATGTTCTCTGTGTCTGAGCACAAGTACAAGAAGAATGCTGTGCAATTCAACATGTTGGCATCTATAAGGTACCTTGAGGTCCTAGCTGCCTGTGCAAGTAGGAGATGAGCTTGAAGGGCTTTCGCTAATACAATAATTAATTCTGAATTCTTAGAACAAAACTTCTAAGCAAGAACTTTAAAAGCAAAACAATCACCATCATGACAGTTTTATAGTTATATTTCAAAAAAGTGATAACATTCTTCAAAAAAATAATATTTTTCAAGCAAAACCCTTATATGATATCCTTGGCACTTAATAGTCATTGCCATAATGATGTTATTTCCTTCATGATTTTTTATATGTGATTAAAGGGTTCTAAAGGAGGGCTATATTTTCCTTGGACCTTTCCAAACCACATATGAGGCACAAAAAGAAGCAAAGTAGAAACAGATGACATTGGCTTGTCATTGAGGATTTTCCACTAACTTGAGAGATGGTCAGTCACAAAACAAACACACTAGGAGCAGATTAAATTTGATCTGTTTTGTCCAATGTGAGATAAATGTAAACCAGAATAATTAACACAGGTTCAATATAGAATACCACAAAAGTAATGAAAGGCAAGTCAAGAATTTCAGGACTGCAATTTAAAAAAAGAATTCAATTAATGTAATATGCTATAGTAACATACTTTTGGTTGTTT
The DNA here is from genome assembly GCF_003668045.3 of Cricetulus griseus. Taxonomy (NCBI): domain Eukaryota; kingdom Metazoa; phylum Chordata; class Mammalia; order Rodentia; family Cricetidae; genus Cricetulus; species Cricetulus griseus. The sequence continues at coordinate 91,752 of NW_023276826.1, forward strand.
GTTTTTGTTTTGTTTTGTTTTGGGGGTTGGGATATCATGTATCCCAGGTTGACCTTGGACTTAATTTGTAGCTGAGACTGAACCTGAGCTACTTATCCTCCTGCCTCTGCCTTCCAAGGTAAAAATACTCTTAAAGATGATTTCCACTAGCCACATATAGATTTGAATATTCTTGTGATTTTTCACTTGAAACCATGCAAGTTTAGCATTTTATCAACTAAAGAATGTGTTGGGGTTTTTTTTAATACTACAAGGAGAAGCATTATTGACATCTAGCATTCACGGGGAAACGTTATGATTTTAGCTATAAGAATGTTACTTAATAAAGTCACCTTTTCCAAGGAAAACAATCCAAGGAGGCCAAGATTTCTCCTTTCATACAAAGCCGAGTGGCCTTCCATGGACAGGGTAAATGAAGTTCATTATAAAGACAGACCTTCATCCTCTAAGTCAAAGTGTGTTGGCAGTGCTTTGGTCTTGCAAGGACTGGAGTGGAAGCAGAAAACTTCCTTGGGACTTCTTGCATGATAGGCCTTTGTTCTGTACCCGACCCGAAGGTGCAGGGCACCATTCTGAAACCACACTGAAGCATGCCTTCTAAGTGATTTCTCCTGTCTCCTTACACTGTTTAGCAGATAAATAATCTCTGGGTGAGCTGTATTTATTTCAGCTTCAGTTTTCAAGAAACAAGCAAAGCAAACTCAGAAGTCCAAGAGAAAGGGGGTCCATCTGGATGAACACAGAAGGATGCCTGTCTTCCAGGGTCATTCAAAAACAAAAGGAAGCGTTTGAGGCAAGGGACGGATGCATGCAAAACATGTTACCCCCGCCCCACTGTTTCAGCCACATATAAATAAAATGGTCTCCTAGATGGACAGTGTGGAGTAGCAATCTCATCTGACTGACTGGCCTTGCATTGTGAATGCTTAGCTTACAGAGACAAATCAGAATTGCGTAAGTAGGGAAAGGCATGTAGAATTCATTCCTAGATAGGGCATGGTCTTTCTTCATACCCAGAAAACACATTTAGCAAGTTGGCCTCGATGTTGTACATCAGCCTTTTCTAAGTATAAATGGTTCATGATGATAAGCAAAGCCCACTGTTCACTGTCATGCTTTTGTAATTATTTGATATTATTTTCTTTGTTAGCAGAGTGGTTGTTTGCATCGCCTTGAATTAAGAAAGAGCTGGCCTTAGCTTCTTCAGGCTTTCAGTGGGGAAAAGAGTCACCACATACCCTATAAAAGTGCCAAAACCTACCAATTTTTATAAGGGCTTTAGATATTTGTTTGTTTGATAGATTGTCTTGTTTTTTAGTATTCAGCAGGGTGGGCACTTTTCTCATTTAAGGATAGATATGGCCTCTCTGGTTTAAGGCAGTTCTTTCTTCTTGCCCTGATTTCATTGGTATGGCCAAATTATCAACACCATACAAGTCTATCAACCTTTGCAAAAAAAAGGGGCAAAGAGCTGAGATGAACTCAGAATAGGGAGAAAAGGACCACACAGTGGAAAGTGTGAGAACTACGGGTGGTAAAAATATAGGAAGAGAGAAATGTAATTAAATTGTAAGCTCAGAAATGAAAAAGTTAAAAACACATAAGTTGCAAATATGTGATACTAAAGTACACCAGAAATGAACTCCCCATTCATTGGAATGACAGAGCTGTCTGTCGCCCTCTTAGTTGCAATTAGAAAAGGAACTTATGTACTAGGATAAGGGATGCAGGGGTCTCCAAACGGTTTCTCCTCCTCTATTCAAAGACATTCTGAAAAGGAAGATTTCTTATTTAAGCAAAGCCTTAGGGTGTACCACACTGAAGGGGAATTCTCAGAAGTTTCTTACTAATACACAGGTCTTGGGCAACACTGAACCCAAACCATGGCAGGACTGCAAGAGTGATACAGCAGTTCCAGGTACTGAGAAACTCTGTGGTCAGCACCAAGTTCCCGGAGCTCTTTAAAACCAACCTTTTAAAACTGGATTTATTCACACGCTTCCACCCCTAGCCCCATCTGGTATGCCTTCCCATTTTTCTGAATTAGCAGAGAATGCACCCATGCAGGCACAGGCTGCTACATGGGGATGGGAAGTTGCAGTTGCATGGGAGTAGGGATTTTCTGTTCACATTTGTTTTCTTGCTCCCAGCCTCAAGCACAAGCCAAAAGGCACTAAAGGCATGAGAGAAGAGGAAAGAAAATCTTGACCTGTTTTGCTTGAAAGATGCGTTGCAGGAATGTCTACACCCAAACACGAAGACAGCTCAGGACAATCTGAAAGTTGACTCAGAACTGTGTGGTTATGCTGAGCGTTCCAGCATCTTACAGACAAAAAGACTGCACTGGCAAAAATCACATATTAAATTAATTCGACAATGTAAAACCACTTTTTTATTATTTATACATAATATTATAAGAAATATGAGTTTTGAGAAACAATGGCCTCTGTGGTTTAAGCAAGTGACTCATGGTTCTTGGCCTGATTCCATCAATATGACCAGTTAGTGGCACCTTACACATCTACCAGCCAAAGGGAGTGCAAAGAGTTGAGAGGGGCTCGGTTGCAGGGAGTGATGACCACATGAACATGAAACATCTCTGCAGTGTACAGTACGCTCTGGCACTCTGTGGGGGACAGTAACTAAGTCCTGGGCTGTCTGTGGCATGATAAAGGCAGTCATAGCTTCCAAACAAGCTAACAAGGGTCAAGATGAAACAGGGGTTGTGTGCAGGTAACCCTGGCTGTAATAGAACTTACAGAAAGGGGTTCCTTATCTAACCCATGCTGTCTTCAAACATGCCTTAAAGGAAACTACTATTACTGAATTTCAGAATACAAAAGGTAAAATAAAAACAGGACATCAAATTTCTTTGGACAAATTGTACAGAATTTTATGAAGAAAGGGATGAAAAGATATCTATGCTGAATAAAAGAGAGATAAATACCTGAGCACTATGGCCCATATCTTTAATCCCAGCACTCGGG
>NW_023276827.1:0-37623 GCF_003668045.3 Cricetulus griseus
TTCAAGGATATGATGAGGAAACCTACAGAATCAGGTGACCCGAGCTAGGGAGAGATCATTGTCTCTCATCTATAAAATGGAGAACCTACATATGACTGAACTAGACTCCCTTAATAAAGGTGATGAAGTTGTGGCTGGAACAATATATGAGACCACTGGAACTGAGTCCAAGACCTAACACTAATGCACAAAATGACTTAGTGGAACCTGTTCTATATATAGAGATAACTTGCTCAGCCTAGACACAGAGGTATGGGGTGGGTAGAAACATGCCATGATCCTGCCTCCACAAGATGATGGGATAGACTTATTTGACTTCCTAGGGGAGCCCTTACCCTCTCTGAGGAGCAGATGGGAGATGGGGGAGGGAACTAGGGTTAGCAGGAGGAGAGGACGGTGGGGAATTGGATTTGGAATGTAAAAACTAAATTAATAAAAATGAAAAGAAGGAGGTAAAACAAACATGTCAAAATAAAATATAATTAGATGATGATAAAACTTTCATAATGAAGTTGGATATGGCATTCCAATGGGAAGAAAACAGTCCCAAGGGCAGGCACAAATAAAACATTAGAGAAGAATTACATTACTTCAATAGTATACATATTCCGAGCCAACCCAACCTATGTAGTCAGGCTGCATCACAGGCATATTTCCAGAAGAAAGTCTTTCACTCTGAAAACCATCAACAAAATTTATGGATTCAATCATTCTGCCAGATTCAGAAATAACAATAGGAACAGTCAAGATATATTTAAAAGACAGGAATATTAAGTATCAAAATAATTTTAGGAACATTCTGGTTTCATGTCCCTTAGAAAATGCAATTCTTTTGGAAGTTTTATGAAAGAAAGTCTTTTTTATCTTTCATGTGTTCCTTTATTTAGAATATTTTTTCTAGATTCATCTATATATTTGTGTATGTTTGTGTGGTACTCCTTTTTAGGATTCAATCATATTCTATTGTGTAAATATTCCCAATGTTGCTTCTCTGTTCATCAATTAATGGATAACTGAGATATTATTTGGAACTACTGTTAATCATGTTACTGAAACATTTATGCTTAAAATTGTGTTAACATGTGATCTTCCTTCTTTTTTATTTATTAGTTCAAATTAGATACAAGCCTGCTTCACTTGTCAAACCCTGCTCCCTCACTCTACCCTCCTCCAACGCCCCCCAACAAAATTCCACCCCATCCCACCTCTCCTCCACAGAAAGGGTAAGGACCCTCATGGGAGATCCTCAAAGTCTGTCATATCATCCTGGGCAGGGCCTAGGCCCTACCCCATGTGTCCAGGCTGATAGAGCATCCCTCCATGTGGGATGGGGTCCAAAGTCTTTTCATATGCCAGCGATAAATACTGATATGCTACCAGAGGCCCCATAGAGTGCCCGGTCCTCCTCACTGACATCCACCTTCAGGGGTCTGGATCAGTCCCATGATGACCTCACAGCTATCAGTCTTGAGTCCATCTGTTCCCCTGTGTTCAGGTCAGCTGTTTCTGTGGGTTTCTCTAGCACAGTGTTGTCTTTACTTCTTTGCACATCACTCCTCCCTATCTGCAACTGTGTTCCAGAGTTCAGTTCATTGTTTAGCTGAGGGTGTCTGCCTCTGCTTCCATCAGCCACTGGATGGAGGCTCTAGGATGGCATATAAGATAGTCATCACTCTCTATATAGGGAAGGGCATTTAGGGTAGCCTGACCACTATTGCTTAGATTGCCATTTGGTGTCATCCTTGTAGATCTCTGGAAATCTCACTAGTGCCAGATCTCTACTCGAACCTATAATGGCTTCTTCTATCATGGTATCACTCATACTGTTCTCCTCTATTCTTCCCCCAACTCAATCTTCTTTGTCCCCCATTTCCTTTTCTCCCCCTTTTCTCCCCCATCTCTTTGCCCTAGCTCCCTCTCCCCTTCCTTCATGCTCCCAATTATCTCATGAGATCCATCCCCTTACCCTTCTCCAGAGGACCATGCATTCTTCTCTTCTGTCGGTGTGGATTTTAGGCTGGAAATACTTTGCTCTATGTCTAAAATCCATAGATGAGTGAGGACATACCACTTTTGTCTTTTTTTGATAGGGTTACCTCACTAAGGATGGTTTCCTCCAGTTCCATCCATTTGCCTGTGAAGTGCATCACTCAGAATCCCTTTACAATTTTATCATCTCCAATGGACTTGCTTTACTACTGTGATTCATGCAAGTAGAAGGTGGGCATTCACCAGAAACAAGACCTGCAAGAATAGACATACACTGATAAAGGCAAGGAATGGGAAATCATCTATGGAATGCAACAGCCAGCTGAGAGTGTGAGCACTCAAAGATTGCACTGCTTGAACAGGGCCAATCATCACAGATTAACTAGCTTATACCTTAGTTCAGGTGGTCTCTGGAGAAAACAAAAAAGACCCCCCTCATATCTTTGCTCCATTTTTTGTTTGAATTAGAAACAAGATTGTTTTATATTTCGTTCCCAGTTCCCTCTCCCTCCTCTCCTTTCCTCTGCCCCCCCAAACTAACAGCTTAACTATCTCATATCCTTTCTGCTCCCCAGGGAGGGTGAGGCCTTCCATGGGGGGTCTTCAGAATCTGTCATATCCTTTGGGATAGGGCCTAGGCCCACCCATGTTGTCTAAGCTCAGGGAGTATCCCTCCATGTGGAATGGGCTCCCAAAGTCCATTAATATGCTAAGGATAAGTACTGATTTCCTACAAGGGGCCCCATAGATTTCTGAGAAGACCCCTCATTTCTGTTATGAATTTCTTGATATAAGCATAAAGTTGTGGAATGGACATTGTTTTGGACTATTTATTTAAACCTTCCCATTTGGAATGCCTACAGTGCTTCCTATTTTGCTGTATGAATCCCAACTGATGCTATAAAACTGATGGCCTGGTTGTTTAAATTGTTGAAGCCATGTTTAGCTTTTTTATAATTTCTTTTGACATAATCTAGTTGATGCAAATTCAGCTAACTCCACAATTGTCCCATAAATGAAGTTTCCTATATATTTCAACAAAGAGGTTTAGGAAATTAAAAGTATCTGTTACAATGTTTCTATTTTCTTGATTAGAATGGAATTGAGGAGAGAAAACAGGAGAAGGTAAAACATTTTAGTGAGGCTGTAATTATTTAGGATAAGAGCATGTTTATCGTTTTGCTTCCAGAATGACACTAAGTAGGTTTCAGTTCTGGCCATGAATGTAAAACTTCTTAATCAAATTTGCAGAGCTACTGTGGTACATATTCAAGAGGAGAAAAAGGAGAGTGTAGCAGAGATTCCATCTTAGTATCAAAACATGCCTTCCAATGACACTCAATACTTGACTGCTTCAAAGAGATGCTCTCAGCAGGCGTTAGCTCAAGCAAAAGCAGCTGTGGCATCAATGCCTCATACTTCTGATTCCCAGTGGGGCTATTGTTATGATTTGTGTCACTTTGGAATGGGGAACTTACATTGCTCTTGACAGTAATAAGTTCCAGCATTTTTAGACTCAAGCCCTGTGATGGTGAGATGGTGATGTGAGAAAATACATCACAGACCCACTGCCACTAAACCCAGATAGGACACTATTTTGAAGATAGATGATGTACAAATTAGGAGCATAATAATTTCCCTCATTTATGATGATATCAAATAATCCTATTCCAATGTTCTCATTATACTGACAAGTAATGATGACAAGGTCTTACAGAGATGCAGCCAGAAATAGTGGAGACTGAGTCATCTTACTGGTTGATGAATAAAACACTGTGTTGCTAGTGGCCAGGCAGGCAGGATAGGGAGGGATACCAGAGGAGGAGGATTCTGGGAAGAATAGTCTTTTAGGAGTCACAATGTGAGCCTGGCAAGAGAGGATGCACAAGGTGTTCTCCACTAAGCCAAGACCACATAGAAATACATAGATTAATAGTTATGGGTTCATAATTAACACTAAGCTAGCCAATAAGAATTCAAAGTCACTGGCCAACAGAGTTATTTTTTCCACTATTTTATTTAAATTAGAAACAAGATTGTTTTACATGTCAATCCCAGTTGCTCTCCAATGCCTCCTCCCCTGCCCACCAATAACACCCTACCTATACCATAACCTTTCTGCTCCCAAGGGAGTGTAAATCCTTCTAAGGGCAGTCTTCAGAGTCTGTCATATACTTAGTGGTTGGATGAAAGTTCTAGGATGGCATATAAGTTAGCCATCAGTCTCATTATCAAGGGAGGGCATTTAAGGTGGCCTCTCCTCTGTTGCTTAGATTGTTAGTTGAGGTCACCCTTGTAGATCTATGGACATTGCTCTAGTGCTTGACTTCCTTAAAGCAATAATGACTCCCTCTGTTATGGTATTTCTTACTTGTTCTCCTCTATTCTTCCCCTGACTCAAACTTCTGGTTCCCTCAGGTTCTCCTCACCCCTCCTCTTCTACCCTTCTCATTCTCCTAGCTCCATTTTCCTTCCCTCTGTGCTCCCAAATTGCTCAGGAGATCTCATCCCTTTTCTCTTCTCCAGGGAACCATGTATGTCTCTCTTAGAGTCCCCCATGTTTACTAGCTTCCCTGGCTATGTGGATTGTAGGATGGTAATCCTTTGATCTATGTCTAAAATCCATAAATGGTGAATACATACCATGTTTGTCTTTTTGTGACTGGGTTACCTCACCCAGAATGGTTTTTTATAGTTCTATCCATTTCCTTGTGAATTTCAAGATTCCATTGTTTTTCTTACACTGAGTAGTATTCCATTGTGTAAATGTATCGCATTTTCTCTATCTATTATTCATTTGAGGGGCATCAAGGTAGCTTCCAGGGTTTGGTTATTACAAATAGTGCTGCTATGAACATAGTTGAAAAATGTCCTTATTGTATGAGTGTGCATTCTTTGGGTATATGCCCAAGAGAGGAACTGATAGATCTTGAGGTAGACAGATTCCCATTTTCCTTAGAAAAAGCCATACTTATTTCCAAAGTGGCTGTACAAGTTTGCATTCCCACGAAGAATAGAGGATTGTTCCCCTTTCTCCACATCCTCTCCAGCATAAAAACTGGAGTTTTTTTTTATTTTAGCCATTGTACAGGTATAAGAGTTGTTTTGATTTGCATTTCCATGATGGCTAAGGATGTTAAGCAATTTCCTACATATCTTTAAGCCATTTTAGATTCCTGTATTGGGAATTCTCTATTTAGTTCTGTACCCAACTTTTTAATTGGATTATATGGTATTTTGGAGACCAGCTTCTTGAATTCTTTGTGAATTTTAGAGATCACTTCTCTGTCGGATTTGGGGTTGGTGAATAACTTTTCGAATTCTGTCGGTGACATTTTTATCATGTTAACTATCTACTTTGCCTTACAGAAGCTTCTCAGTTTCAGGAGGTCCGTTTTATTAATTGTGGTCCTCAGAATCTGTGCTGCTGGTGTATTGTTCATGAAGCAGTCTCCTGTACAAATTGGTTCAAGGGTATGTCCCACTTTCTCATCTAATAGGTTCAATTTGGATGTGTTCAGGTCTTTGATCCATTTGGACTTAAGCTTTGTGCATGACAATAGACATATATCTATGTGCAGTGTTCTACATGCCAGCATCCAATTTTCCCAGCACCACTTGTTGAAGGTCCTGTGTTTATAACATTGTAAAACTTTAGCTTCTTTGTAAAAATCTGGTGTTCATAGTTGTGTGAAAATGCATAATATCAGCATTTTCAATTTGATTCCATTGTTCAACCTGTATACTTATATCCCAATACCATGCTGTTTTCAGTACTATGGCTCTATAATAGAGCTTGAAGTCAGGGATGGTGATGCCTGTAGAAGTTTGTTTATTGTTCAGGGTTGTTGTTGCTTTCCTGGGTGTTTCGTTTTTCCATGTGAAGTTGAATACTATTCTTTCAAGGTCTGTGAAGAATTGTGATGGAATTTTTTGTGAATTGTGATGACTATGTAGATTGTTTTGGCAAGATTGCCATTTTTTCCATGTTGATCCTCCCTATACAAGAGCATGGGAGATCTTTCCATTTTCTATTATCTTCTTTAATTTCCTTATTTAAAGACCAAAAGTTCTTATTATCCAGGTCTTTCTCATGTTTCGTTAGCATTGCACAAAGATATTTTGTGTTGTTTATTGTTATTATAAAAGGTGATTTCTCTCTGACTTCTTTCTTAGTGCATTCATCATCTGAATGTTGTGGGGCTACTGATTTTATTTAATTAATCTTTTATCCTGCCACATTGCTGAAGGTGTTTAACAGCTGTAGTAGTACCCTGGTAGAGTTTTTCAGGTCACTTATGTAAACTATCATATCATGTGCAAATAGTGTAAATTTGACTTCTTCCTTTCCAATTTGTATCCCTTTGATCTCCTTTTGTTGTTTTATTGCTCTAGCTAGAACTGCAAGCACAATATTGAATAGATATGGAGAGAGTGGACCTCCTTGTTCCTGATTTTAGAGGAATCGCCTTGTGTTTCTCTCCATTTAGTTTGAAGTTGGCTGTTGGTTTGCTGTATATTGCTTTTATCATATTTAGGTATGTTTCTGTTTTTCCTAGTATCTCTAAGACATTTATCATGAAGGGATGTTGGATTATTTCAAAGGCTTTTCAAGATCTAGCAAGATAATCAGCTTTTTTTTTTCTTTTTCAGTTTGTTTATGTGGAGGATTACATTGATGGATTTTCATAAGTTGAGCCTGCATTTCTGGGATAAAGCCAACTTGATCATGGTGGATGATTTCTCAGATGTGTTTTTGGATTCGATTTGCCAGTATATTGTTGAATATTTTTCATCAATTTTCATGAAGGATATTGTTCTGTGATGATCTTTTTTCATTGTGTCTTTCTGTGGCTTGGGTACCAAGTTAATTTTAGCCTCATAGAAGGAGCTTGCCAATGTCCCTTCTGCTGATATTGTGTGTAACAATTTGAGGAGTACTGGTATTAGCTCTTATTTGAATTTCTGGTAGAATTCTGCACTGAAACCATCTGGCCCTGGACTTGTTTTTGTTGGTAGACTTTGATGACTACTTCTAATTCATTAAGTGTTATAGGTCTGTTTAAATTGCTTATCTATTCTTAATTTAATTTTGGTATGTGCTATCTATCCAGAAAATTGTCCATTTCTTTTATATTTTGGAATTTTGTCGAGTACAGGTTTTCGAAGTATGACCTAGTGATTATCTGGATTTCATCATTATCCGTTGTTATGTCCCCCTTTTCAGTTCTGGTTTTGTTAATTAGCTTGCTCTCTCTCTCTCTCTCTCTCTCTCTCTCTCTCTCTCTGCCTTTTGGTTAGTTTGGATAAAGTTGTGTATATCATCTAGTTGATTTTCTCAAAGAACCAGCTTTGTTTCATTGAGTCTTTTTAGTGTTTTCCTACTTTCTACTTTATTGATTTCAGCCCTGAGTTTGATTATACTCCTACGGGTAATGTTTGCTTCCTTTTGTTCTAGAACTTTCAGTTGCGCTGTTAATTCTCTAGTGTGACTATTCTCCAGTTTCTTCAAGTGGGCGCTTAGTGCTATAAACTTTCCTCTTAGCACTGCTTTCAAAATGTCCCATAAGATTGGGTATTCTGTGTGTCTTCATTCTGGTTAAATTCTAGGAAGTCTTTAATTTCATTATTGATTTCTTCCTTGACCCAGGAATGGTGCAATTGCACATTATTCAATTTCCATGAGTTTGTGGGGGTTCTAATTTGTATTGTTGTTGAATTCTAACTTAAAGAATAGTGGTCTGATAAGATAAGAGGGATTATTCCATTTTTTTGTATCTGTGTAGGTTTGCTATATTGGCAAGTATGCAGTCACTTTTAGAGTATGTTCCATGTGTAGCTGAGAATAAGGTATATTCTTTTGATTTCAGATGGGATGTTCTATAGATATTTGTTAAACCCAATTGGGTCATAACTTCTGTTAGTTCCTCTGTTCTTTTTAAAGTTTCTGTCTCGGTGGTCCTATCTAGTGGTGAGAATCAGGAGGGGAATCTCCTACTATAAGTGAGTGAGGTTTTATGTGTGATTTGATCTTTAGTAATGTTTCTATTAGGAATGTTGGTGTCTTTGTATTTGGGGCATAGATGTTCAGGATTGAGACTTCATCTTGATGGATTTTACTGTGATAAGTATGAAATGCCCTTCTTCATCTCTTTTGATTGATTTTAGTTTGAAGTCTAATTTGTTAGATATTAGGAATGCACATCAGCTTGTTTCTTGGGTCCATTTGATTAGAAAATATTTTGTCAACACTTGACTCTGAGGTACTCTGTCTTTGAAGTTGACATGTGTTTCTTGTATGCATCAGAAGGATGTATTCTCTCTTTGTATACATTCTGTTAGCCTGTATCTTTTTCTAGGCAAGTTAAGACCATTGACATTGAGGGATATTAATGACCATTGATTGTTGACTCTTGCTTGTTTTGGATTTGTTGTTTATGATGGTATTGTGTGTGGATTTCCCCCACATTTTTTGGTGTTTGGTAAAGTGGGATAATCTATTGCCTATGTTTTTTTGAGTGCAGTTATCTTCGTTGGTTTGGAGTTTTCCTTCCAGTGATTTCTGTAGAGCTGGATTTGTGGAAATGTATTGTATAGATATGGATTTGTCATGGAATATCTTTTTTCTCCATCTATAGTGATTGAAAACTTTGCTAGATAAAGTAGTCTGGGGTGACATCCATGTTGCCTTAGCAGTTGTAGAACATCTATCAAGGAACTTGTGGCGTTCAACATTTCCATTGAGAAGTAAGTTGTAATTCGGATAGGTCTTTTTGTGGTGTCCCCTATTTCCTGGATATTTTGTGTTAGGGATTTGCTGGACTTGAGATTTTCTTTGGTCGATGACTGTATATCCTCTAATGAGGCTTCAACTACTGAGATTCTCTCTTCCATCTCTTGTATTCAATTGGTTATGCTTACATCATATTTTCCTGATCTTATATCAAGCTTTTCTATTTCCAGCATGCCCTCATTCTGTGTTTTCCTTATTGTTTCTTATTCTGTTTTCAAACTGTGAAATGTTTGAATTGTTTCTTTCCCTTGTTTGGTTGTTTTTTTTTGTTTTGTTTTGTTTTTTGTTTTTTTTTTTTTTTGCTTTGCTTTCTTTAGATTCTTTAAGACATTTGTTTATTTCTTGAATTTTTTGAGTTGTCTTTTCCTGCATTTCATATAATTTTTTGCTTTTTCTTCTATTTCTTTAAGGGATTTTCTTGTTTCCTCTTTAAATGTCTCTATTATCTTGCCGAGATAATTTTTGAGTCCATCTCATCTTCATGCTCTGTGTTGGGCTTTTCAGATCTTGCTGGAGTGGAGTCCCTAGATTCTGGTATTGTCATACTGGTATTTCTGTTGTTGAGTGTGCTCTTATCCTCTAGTCTTGCCATTCCTTCTTCCAATGGGTGTAGGTGGGGGTCTCTCCCTCTCTCAGTCAGCCAGCAGAGGACAGAGGGCAGACAGAGGACAAGTTTGAGATGAGTCCAGATGAGGGCCTTCCAGGCTGGGCAGGTCCACTATTGTCCAGGGGAAGGCTCATGAAGATGTGAGCAGGGGATGATGGGGGGGTTGGGGACAGAGAAGTACCCAGTGTTGCCTCAAGCGTCAGGCAGAGTGAGGAGGGGGTACAAGGGTCTAGGCTTACTATGTTAGAGCTAGCACTTTTCTTTTTATTTACAGAAAAGGGTAGAATGCTGTGGAATATTACTTCAACTATTCAAAATACTGTACATTTTTATATTAGAGAATAATTAAATATAGTAATGTGTGTTGCATCTGTTTATGCTGTACTTGTTTATTTATCTAAAAATGTGTTGCTGTTTTACCTTGCATGCTCAAATCAACTAATTGGTCTAATCAAAAACTGAACAGCCTATAGCTAGGAAGAAGAGAGATAGGTTGAGTTTGTGGACAGAGTGAATAAGTAGTAGAAATATAGGCTCCAGAGAGATAATGGAAAAGAAGAGAATGAGGGATAATAAGAAGACATCTGGGGCAAGCCTGCCAGTCATCCAACAGCCAATCAGACATGTAACAAACAGGAAAGACATACAGAATTAAAGAAAGGTATAAGGCCCTGGTGCAAAACATAAACAAAGAGAAATAGGTTAAGTTAACCTTTAAGAGCTAGTACGACAAGCATAAAATAAGAATATGTATTCATAACTAATAGTAGTTGTCCATGTCATGATTTGAAAACTGTTGGACCAAAAGAAAGCCTGTCACAAGCTGAGGCTTGGAGGATGATCAAAATGTGGGGACAAGAATGTTTTCTGAGAAGCGTTTGAGTTTACATTTGAAGGAAGGCTTTGCATGCTCTGAGAACTATTTGGAAAATTTCAAAAAAAGCCAGGCTTGGTCTACAGGGCAAGTTCCAGGACAATCTCCAAAGCAGCACAGAGAAACACTGTATTGAAGAAACAAAAAGAAAAAATAAAAGAAAGTAAGGAAGGAAGGATGAAGGGAAGAACGAAGGAAAAAGCTCATGGCTGAGAGAAACCCATTGTTAGCTTAGTGAAGAAAAGCAGAATGACAATATATGGAGTCAAACACAGGGATGGCATTTGGAGATCACAAGACTCTGCCACCAATATTAAGATTAGTGCTAATGTCAGTGAAATCCTGTGGGATGACAGTCATAGATAGTTTGTTTTTCCACTAAATATTGTTTAGTGCATTTTGTGCCTTACACAAATGTCAAAAGAGTGGAAGTGGTTTTCATTTTGGGGCAGCTGTACTACTACCTTCTTTGTCTTTGATCATCAGAAACCATCTATTAAGATATTAAGAATTGAACTGTCTACAGTACCATCCCAAAATATTAAGCACTAAACTTGTGTGTAGTAAATACTTAGGAAGAAATAGATAATGATGTTAGGAATAAAAGAATATAAGTTTACTACATCAATTATTACTGATGATAAAACCAAATCATCATACTCTCTTAATAAGGGTTATTATTGCTGTGATGAAACACCACAAACAAAAACAACTTGTGAAGGAAAGGTTTTATTTCACTAATACTTCAATATGACTGTTCATCATTAAAAACGGTGATAACAGGAACTGAAGAATGGAAGGAGTCTTCTGCAATCTGGAGCTGATACAGAAGTCATGGCGAAGTGCTCCCTACTAGCTTCTTCCCCATGACTTGCTCTGCCTGCTGTCTAATAGAACCAAGGACCACCAGCCCAAAGATGGAACCACCCACAATGCACTGAGCCCTCCTACATCAATAAGTAAATAAGAAAATGCTCCACAAGCTTTTCTAGAGCCCAATATTAAGGAGAAATTTTTCAACTGAGGCTCCATCCCATCTGATGACTCTAGATTGTATCAAATTCGAATAAAACTAATGAGTACAATCACACTTAAGAAAAAATTTGGTTACTCTAATATATACATATAAACACATATATACATATACATATATATGTATATATTAAATATGAATAAAGTATGAAAAAATGTTCATGTTTATAAATACTTCATATAAATGTCAGACCTTTCATATTCCCCTTTGCAAAAAACTGTGACTGGCATGTGGAAAGCACAATGGGCTATTTAGACATATTCTTTAATTCCATTTGTAATATCAACACACATGAAAATAGACGTAAGTGCACACCTAAGGGTTTAGACCTTTGTTATTTGTTTTATGTCATTAATCAAAAAATGGAAACAAAAAAGACTACATAATTTAAGGTATTTGAGAAAATGCAAAATAATTAGACTACTGGTAAGAATACAGAAAAAATGGTAAGCAAATTTCAATCACCAATTATTTTTCTTCTTCAAGTAGCATAGATTATAGCACTTTCGTTGTTTTGCTCAAACACTAAAATAGTTTTGAAAGACCCCCGAAGAGGTACTTTCGTAGAAGGAGACCCGCACCCAGGAATCAGCAAGAACACAAACTTGGATGCAAAAAGCAAGAGGCTTTATTAGAGACGCGGGTACCCGGGGCGGCTTAGCTTCTGTTAGGCCAAGCGCCCCGAGCCAAGGGAGAGAGGTCCTTATATAGCAAATAGCACAGTGCAGAAGCGAAAAGCATAGTTACAGGGATTCTACTGGACAATTTAGTGAGGTACAGAGCATTTTCTCAAGGTTTGATAATTAGGCGAAGGGCCTTGGCTCTATCTCATCTTGGGTACAACAGACTCCGCAGTTCCTCCCTCCACGTCCAGATCGCTGACCTTGGGATGGAGCGTTCCCATCAGGCAGGAGCGCGGTGCCAGGCGGGGTGGGCCGGGGGCGAGAGCCCCGCCGGGGTGAAGGCTTGGGAGGGAGCCGGTGGCCGGGCGTGCGGTGGCGGGGGAAGTGGAGGCCGGCGGGTGTCTTTCAAGGGGTGCCCCCTAACATCTGCAATCGCAGCTGCAGCAGGGACAGCGGGATGAGGGGAAGCAGGGCGGCGGGAGCGCCCCGGCAGCTCCATGGCCCCCATGTCCTTGGCCTTGGAGGCGGCTCCCCGCTCGCAGCTCCTGGACAAGCAGCACCGCTGCTCTGCCTCTCCCAGCTCAAGTTCCCCTTCCAGGCGCCGCCCGCGCTGCACTCTCCAGCCCCTGGCTGCACCCTGGCCCTGCCCGGCTCAGTCCCCGCCACGCTGCCCTCGGTCAACTGCTCTGGACTCCTATCCTACCCTGGGCGGCACTTCTGGCTCAGCAGCCGCTGTGCACAGGGACGATCGGCCGGGTTACTTCACCCCAGAAGCCGGGGGCCCGGGCGGCCCAGGGCGCGAGCCCGGGTGATGTCCCCTGCCCAGCATGCGTGCAGCGCCCCGTTTCCTCCTCGGCCAACTCTCCTCCCGCCCCCATCCTTCCCAGCCCATCCCGCCTGCTCCAGAGAGAACACCCAGCACCGGCACAGGCGGGGAAGACAGAGAGGCAGCGGGCAGGGGACATGCAGAAGCATTCCGAGCGGGTCTTTCAGTTTCATGGTCTTTTTCTAATAAAACAGAAATCTTTCACTACCAAAAGCTTTACTCCACTGGGGATATGTATATTGTTCCCTAGAGAGGACCTTGCTTTGTAAGTCTGAGATAAAAGGTTAGATCTCAAGTGGTTTGACTGATTTGAAATTTAGCTCAAGTTCTCTAAACAAGGTGCCTTTCTTAGCTCATATAGCTGCTAATGCTCTGGATCCAAAATAAGCACATCGATGAGTAAGAAGATGGAACAGGATGGGGAACTTGGGATTCTCATGCTATCAGTAAATATGTCTACAGGTATGATATGCACACTGGCCCCTCAGAAGGAGCATATATACTGTGTAGAGACTTCTGAGACTTAAAAGTATCAGAACCAGCAGAGGTCCTGTGCTATGGGGAAGACTCACTGAAAAGAGGAAGGATGTTAGAATCATTTAAATATGCCAGATGCTTAAGTCAGCACATTGTTGAATTCTAGAAAGTCCTTCATGACTTCCATCTTTTGGTATAATTTTTGAAATTAGGTATTTTAGGAGCATGGATTACAATCATGAATCAATATGAAAGGTGACTCAACCTGAAATAAAGAAAAACTAATAATAAAAATAGCTTGCAATATTTCCAAATAACCTCAAACAGTTGTAATTTATTGCAGGGTCAACTAGGAATATTGCAATGATCCATTCCACACTTCCATTGAATCTTCTTTTAAGAACCACACTCCATCTTCTTCATGTAAAGTCAGCTCCTCCTACACAGTAATGGCAATACTGTTTCCATTACTAATTCTGAGAAGACAAGTCACTCTCCACAACTAGTACACTTTATGATTCCACCAGGACCCTGGTTTCCCAGACAGGTTCAATGACCATAAATCAGAACAGATTTCATACTGAAAACCAAAAGGGTAAAAGACAAGGAAGTCAAAATTTATTACTGTCCACAAATCATAAAATTTCTTCTTACAGTGGTATAGATTAGAAAACAAACATTGCTGGTAGGATTAAGCTGCCTACCATTTCTTGCCTGGCTACATAACACCCCCAATCTAAGCATGTGCCCTTAGAAGAGTTTAGAAAAGAACCAAACTAACCAAAAGGCATAGAGAGAGCATGCTATGACCTGAAGATTCTCTGGATTTCCTCAGTGTCCGTTGTTATATCCCCCTCTTCATTTCTAAAACCAGGTGTTTATAGGTGTGTGGATTAATATCATGGTGTTCAATTTGATTCCATTGGTCTTACTGTCTGGTTTTGTGCCAAGACCAAGCTGTTTTCCTTACTATAGCTCTGTATTAGAACTTGAAGTCAGGGATGTTGATGCCTCCAGAAGTTCCTTTATTTTACTGGGTTTTTAGGATATCCTGGGTTTCTTGTATATCCATATAAACGTTTTGTATTGTTCTTTCATGTTCTGTGAAGAATTGTGCTGGTATTTTTATGGGGATTATATTGAATCTGTAGATTGCTTCTGGTAAGATTGCATGGGAGATCTTTCCATTTTCTGCTATCCTCTTTAATTTTTTTCTTTAAAGACTTGAAATTCTTGTCATACAGGTCTTTCACTTGTTTGGTTACATTTATCCCAAGATATTTTCTGTTGTCTGTGACTATTGTGAAGGAATATACTTCTCTGATTTCTTTCTTAGCTCATTTATCATCTGTATAGATGGGCTACTGATTTTTTTGGAGTTAATCTTGTATCCTGCCATGTACTGAAGGTGATTATCAGTTGTAGGAGTTCCATGGCGGAATTTTTGGGTCACTTATGTAAACTATCATGTCATCTGCAAATACTTAAAATTTGACTTCTTTTTCCAAATTTAATACCCTTGATATCCTTTTGTTGTCTTATTGCTATAACCAGGACTTCAAAAACAATATTGAAGAGATATAGAAAGAGTAGCCAGCCATGTCTCATTCCTGATTTTTGAAGAATCATATTGGATTTCTCTCCTTTTACTTTGATGTTGGTTGTTGCCTTGTTTTATATTGCATTTATTGTGTTTAAGTATGTTCCTTTTAGCCCTGATTTCTCCAAGACCTTCATCTTGAAGGGATATCGGATTTTGTCAAAAGCTTTTTCAGCATCTAGTGAGATGATCATATGATTTTTCTTTTTCAGTTTATTTATAAGGTAGATTACATTGACAGATTTTTTTATGATGAACTATCCCTGAATCCCTGGGATGAAGCCCATTTGATCATGGTGGATGATTTTTCTGATGTATTCCTGGATTCCAGTTGCCAGTATTTTCTTGAGTATGTTTGCATCAATGTTCATGAGGAAGGTTGGTCTGTAGTTCTCTTTCTTTCTTCCTTTCTTTTTTTTGGGGGGGGCAGGGTTTCTCTGTGTACCTTTGGAGCCTATCCTGGCACTCGCTCTGGAGACCAATCCAGCCTCGAACTCACAGAGATCTGCCTGCCTCTACCTCCCGAGTGCTGGGATTAAAGGCATGTGCCACCAATGCCCGACCAAATGTATTTCTCTTTCTTAGTTGGTTCTTTGTATGCTTTTATTACCAAAGTAATTGTAGCCTCATAAAAAGAGTTTGACAATGACCCTTATGCTTCTATTAACCACACTCTAATTTACATTCCTATATCTCCTAGTGCTTCTCTGCTAGCACAGGGGCCTCAGTGCCTCCTACAATCTTCCAAATAGATTCTTTGTAATTTCCCAACAGACAAAAGAACTTTTCATGAAGCTGAGTGGTGGTGGTGGTGCATGCCTTTAATCCTAGAATTAAGGAGGACAGAGGCAGGTGGATCTTTGTGAATTTAAGTTCAGCTTGGTCTACAAGAGATATTTCTAGGGCACCCTCCAAAGCCACAGTGTAACCCTGTCTTAAAAAAAGATGTTTTGATGAAATCGCTGATTTCATTGATATTTTGGTGAAAGGAGGAATGAGCACTAGAAATGTCCAGTGTTCATTTTTAAAAATAAAAGAAGCATCTAGAGGATGTAGAACATACATTGTTCCATCATCAATAGATGAATTCAGAGTTTCCCGATAATTTCCATTAATAATGATGAGGATTTAAATACTGTGGTCAGACTGTATGATTAGATACAAGAAGATAAACTACTATATGTTTATTACAAACTGTTAACCTATCATTTGGTTTAACAATAAGGTTAAGGATAATAGCAGGAATATCTAGTTGATTGTAAGAAGTCAAAAAAAGCTACATATAATTTTGTGAAGAAATTAGACTTCAGTCTCATTTGGTAGACTTGCATTCCTAGTTTGTTTTCAGAAGACAGCAGCACCTCAAGTAGCAACAATGATTGTTAAAGCTCCAGGGAAGATTCTGAGAAAGGAGAAATCAATTTGATTCTCTCACCTGGGAGTTTCTTCCCCACTTGCTGGCTTTCACACTCCTGAAATGTGCTATACCACTGAAGGAGATGAAAAATAATCATCCATTGTGATTTCCCTTCTTCAGGCTTCTGTCCATACACTTACACACATTTCCCTGATATTCTTCTAATGAAATACTAATCACACAGAAAATAATCTATTTGCATTAAGTTATATGATAGCAAAATGGCTATAAATGCTGGTATATCTTCCAGGATCCCATTGTTTGTAAAAGAAATTGCATTTTGTTATTCATTAGAAATCATGATAATTGCAATATATCTCCAAGGAACCAATTGAAAGTTCAGTTTCCAAACATAATTTTGTTGTTTCCAACTCTACTTTCACTTTTTTCTATGAAGTAGAAACTGTACCCTTATCAGAAAATTTGCAATTATTACCTAACTATATTGGACAGATTGTATAAACCTATGAATATGAAAACCACTTTATATTTAATATATTTTCACTTACTATAAAATACTCATATGGATTGTTACAATTAAGACATGAAGCAGTGAACCTCAGCTCTCTTCTCTGTGGGGTCCGGAGTACACGATACAATATGATTTCAAACCACCCCTCATATGCACTTCCAACAATTATAAGAGCATGGTATCCATTGTTTCCTCTCTATCAAGGCTCATATTTTCTCTGGGTTGTAGTATGCTGGAGGAAGATTAATTACATCATGAATTCATGGTAGGTTATATATCCTGGAACTGAGGCTGAAGAGAGTTCAGAGGCAAAAGAGCTTCCAGGCTCCCTCATTCCAATGTTCCCTGTAGAAAGTCTGTTCGCATCTGTGAAATGCCTTCACAAAGGTGGAAGCATCTTGAGCAGCATCTGCTTCCCTGATGAGTTTTGGTATAGTCTGTATCACTGTGATAGGCCAGCTGTAAATCTGGTGACAGAAATACATTGCAGTATCTTCAGGCTCTACATTGTTGATGTTGTGTGTGAAATCTGTCCCTGACCCACTGTACCTGAACCTTGAGGGGATCCCAGAGACTGACTGGGAAGCACACTTGATGAGAAGCCTTGGAGCCTCATTTGGTTTTTACTGATACCAGTGTAAATTATTGCTAATACCCTGGCTGGCAGTACATAAGAGGCTGATTTATATCCTGGAGTCAATCACAGATATGGTGGCTGGAGACTGCATAAGCACAATGTCACCTCTGGAGGCTGAAAACATGAAAGAAATATTAGTAGAATATGATATTGCATATGAAAGTCATTTCTGAACTAATGTTAATAAAGATTATTGTATTGTAATGTGAAATAAAATTCCATGTGATGCTGGGATTCCTAATGATGTATGAAAATTCTGAATTTAATTGACATCTCCATTTTTAGCCATATCTAAACACTCATTCCTGAAACCCAGAATAACAGAAGCCTAAGGAGCTGAGACATAGAAACCATCTTGCTGCTTTCCCTGAGTTTAAGTGTGTCATGCCACAGCCCAGAGGAAGACCTTCTTATAATATTTTAAGAGGTAGGAACAGTAGAAGATGTATTCATGCAAATGATACTCAATTCATATTGATGCCAATAAAGAACTGTTCAAGAGAGCAGGCTCCCCGTGACTTCTTGACTTATATCTCTCACTTCTG
Source organism: Cricetulus griseus (assembly GCF_003668045.3). NCBI lineage: Eukaryota > Metazoa > Chordata > Mammalia > Rodentia > Cricetidae > Cricetulus > Cricetulus griseus. The sequence goes on from NW_023276827.1 coordinate 17,894, forward strand.
GTTACCTGATCAGATGTTGAGATTTGAAAAAGACATATGCATTTATCTCACATACAAGGATGCAGAATTAACACAGTGTAAGAAAATATCTGTGACACACTCAGTACTTTAAAAGTAAGAATATCTCTTACCCATCTTCTTGGCTCAGGGATACATTGCTTTCCTTGATATTTCTTACAGTATGGGTTAGATAACATTAACTGTCCAAACAGTCCATGCATCATCAAAACACATAATACTAAAGAAATATATTAATAAGATACCGTGGACAAGAAAATAGAGAGTGTGGATGTCATAGGAAGACATATTTCTTTACAGGATGGGATGGAAGCCTCACTGAAGTTCACGGTCTGCCACAATAGAGAAGAATTTCAGAGGTCAGAATAACAAAATATTGTTTATCACTTTCCAGGTAAAAGTCAAATATTGCCTCCTGTGTTTTTTTAGCACCAAGAGTGATGTACAGTTATGAGAAAGCATTTATGGAATATTCAAACCAACTCATCTAGTACATGATTTTTTCATGCTATGTAAAAGACAACAATTCTGAGACAGTTTAAACCAGTACAGAAAATTTCATTAGGTCCATTTGAAGAAAGAACTGTTCCTTTCACTCTGGCTATGTATGCAATCCAGAATGTATATTTTTATATAAAATGTCCATATCCACAACACAGGCTATCAAGATTCTAGAGCAATGAAAATTGTAGGAAACAGGAGACCTGATTCACTGTTGGTGGGAGTACAATAACTAGAAAGAATGTGTATTTCTCAAACACCTATAAGGGCCAAATGACCTATCTATGCTGTTCCTCTGGATGTACCTAAAGAACTTTATGACCTGTGACAAATATAAATGCACATCCATGCATTTTGCTGGTCTATTCACAATAGCTAGGAAATGTAATCAGTTTAGATGGTCACTATGAGCTAAATAGTTAAATAAAATGTGCTACACTTGTGCAGTGGATTTTTCTTCAGCTATAAATAAACATGAAATTATGAAATTTTTGATAAAATGGGTGGAGCTGGAAAATTTAATTGACTGAATCAGTCCAGTACCAGAACAAGGGACTCATTTCTATCTCATATGTAATCATAACTTAAAATTTTTCCATTTCTCGGTTTAACTTTGATTATACCTATATATCTATTATATAGGTATATATTATATATTATACCTATATACCTATATAGAACTACAAAGAGACACCAAAATAGAGGATTTTAGGAGGGGATATAGTAAAACATATGTTTTACAGAATTAAAATGGGGGGATACTTTGAGGAGAAATATGTGTCAGTAATTGGTGTGAGTGGTTGAGGAAGAGAAGGGTTAAGTACATTAAGATTGGTTTACTAAGCCAAAAAGGAAAATAAACCAAAATAGTAAATCATACTTGATGAGCATATTTGGGAACATATCATTGGGTATAATCAAGAATCCCGTGACTAGCTTCTGTTATGTTCCTGATAGCATGATGCATGTAATCACCACACTTTCCATTAACTATAAGGAATCCAATATTGTAAAGTGAAACCACTTAAATAGATTATCAGCATTTATGCTGACACCAAAAAGCATCAAAACAGTCATCCCTGTATAAAATTAAGAATCACACACGAATCTCATCATTTTTCTTTTTCATTTTCCTTTTATTGAAAAAGTTTTCTCACCTCATAATATATCCTGATTATAGGTCCCTCTCATCTGCTTCTCCTAGCTTTTCCCCTCCTCCTATTTAATTCACTCTCTTTCTGTCTCTAATATGAGATAATATTTTAAAATATAGTATAATAAGATAAGGACCAATACTCCAGAAATGAATAAAACTTATAGCATAAAAAATGATGCTATAAGGCCTGTTTTCAGCAGCTCAGGAACTGAAAAGGAGGTGTGGGGTGAGTAATTGATCACACAATTGATTTTTTTTTCTCTGAGGAAGACAAAACATAATTCTCTGAGGCTAGAGAAAAAGGATAAAATACACACTCACACACATCATCAACATGTAAAGCTCTTTTTCTTTTTAAATTTCTCTCACCTCTTTCCTGTTGAATCCCATCTATCTCATTCCTGATGTCTTCTTTCTAAGTCTTTCCTTTTTCCCCATACAGATAATATCTCCTAGCAATACTTTTAGCTAATGCACAAATTGCAATGTGGTTACATTGTATTTTTCAAGTGAATAATTACAAGAAACTCAAGTATAAGCAGTATGTTTATCAATATTCTTACATGATTAATCATTTAATGCATTACAGGTGATAAGCATATTATTCCTACAGATCCACATAAATTTTTGGCTTAAGCAGCTTGCTATACATTAACAAAGTGAAAGCAAGTAAGGTGTTTTTTCTCAGCCAGTTCTTTTACTGGCAGGCTGCATTTTTGAAGTTACAAAAAAAGGATCATTCAGTGTATTATTGATCTCAAAAGGTAATCTTATAAAACAAAGTCTTAAAATATTCACAAATTTCAACTCTTTATTTGGAGAAGAAAGGCCTTAGTTGACTTACTTGACAGTTCATCCTTGATAATAGTCAAGGCAGCATGAAGTCCCATTACTGACCTTTGCCATCAGCTGCCTGAAACCTGAAAGTACTGCAAGTTGTTAATATCCATAAGGTAACAACATTCCTCCCACATCCATTCACACCATTGCTGATACTAGAGAAAAATGGTAGCAGCAAAAAAGTAAATACAAAGCAGTAATAAAATCCCTTAGTACAGGGAAGGGCACTATGATGCCGATCAGTAGCTGAACGCCCATCCACATCCAGTTGAAAAAAAATAAGAGTCAATAAAGCTAAAAATATTCTTTCCTTGGTGGTGTGGCCTTGGCCTATTCCCCCTTTTTGTTTTATTAGGCATTCCTTCAAGGTTCGATGAACTCGTTCAACTATACCTTGACCTTGAGGTTTATAAGGAAGTCCATGCTTCAAATCTATATGCATTTGTTTGCAAAAGGCAGAAAAGGATACAGCGGTGCACGCTGGTCCGTTATCTGTTTTCAGTTGTTGTGGCATACCCCATGCAGCCCAAGCTTCCAAGCAATGGGCAATTACATTCCTTGCTTTTTCCCCACTTAAGGGGGTAGCATGTATCACTCCAGGTATCCACAGATACATGCACATATTTTAATGTCCCAAATTCAGTAATATGAGTAACATCCATTTACCATAACTTAAGCGGAGTCAATCCTCTAGGATTTACTCCCCAAGCTGGAGGATGTAGGAAAATAACACAATCCTTACAAGCCTTAACTATATCACAAGCAGCAGCACGGGATATACCAAAGTGGCATTGCAAAGTTTTAGAATTAACATGGAATTGTGAATGAAATTGTTGAGCTCTATCCAATGGAAGTGAGGTGAAAGCAAACTGCATTCTGGTACATTTATCCACTAAATCATTCTTTTCACTAATTGCTCCAGGCAGACCAGTATGCGATGTAATATGCTGAATATAAAAGCTTTGCGAGCACTTCCAAATAATTTCGTGTAGCTGGTTCACATAATTTTGAATGGGACTATTTACCTTTATTTTTCTAGCGACTTCTAAATCCTTAACTAGATTAACCACATAATTAGAATCTGAGATCAAATTGAAGGCCTCAGGGACCCTTTTAAACACTTCAAGAACTATTTGGAATTCCACTATTTGAGGTGATCCTGGTAATAATTGACAAACAACTGGGGCGCTCTCCCCAATTACATAAGCAACACACCCAGTCTTGTATCCATCAGTAAAAATATTCACAGCACCCTTAATAGGTTCTTTATGAGTCACTCTTGGGAAAATTACTGGGTGCTCTTTAAAGAAATTTAACATAGGATGTTTAGGATAATGATTATCTATATCCCCATCAAAGCTGCACTTTAGAATTGCCCACTCATCCAAAGATGAGACTAAAACTTTAATTTGAGCAGCAGAATAAGGAGTAACGAGCACATCAGGTTGACATCCAAAATACTGTAAACACTGTTGAATTCCCATCAAGGCGAATGTAGCCACACTGGTGGGATAATGCTCTACTGATTTATTCACTGAGCTTCTGGGACGGATCCACAACAATGGTGCTCCCTGCCATAGCACTCGTATAGGCTGACAAACAGTTGCCAGAATACACAGCCAAATGGGCTGATTTGGAATGCACCGCATTAAGGAAGCTGTGCTCAACCTCTGTTCCACCTTTTGCAGTGCCAATCGTGCTTCAACAGTCAGCATCCGAGGGGAAATTAAATCAGAATTACCAATTAATATATCATACAATGGTCTCAACTCCTGATTAGACAATTTCAAAAATGACCTAATCCAATTTATATCACGTAATAATTTTTGAAAAGCATTTAAAGTTTGTAATATATCTAATCTAAGCATTATTTTTTTTTGCAGCACTACACAATCTTTATTTATCTTAGCTCCTGTCCCGCGCTAACTGTCTCGCCAGCAAAAACGATGCGGGGACACTCCTCAGGATCCTTCTGCAGTAAAGCTTTAATGCGTCTTGAGAGGGAGAGCATAAGCTTACAGAGCTGAGACTCCGAACTCCCAAAAACCCATCCCTTATATAGGCTGGCAACCGCCGCCTCAGAAGTGTTACTCTCTGACTGGCTGAAGTTCGTCGGACAATATGATGTCAGCTGATCGGATCATATGACGTCACGGGAGGGGCAGAGACCAAGGGCTGGAAAGTTACTAAGTTACCTAGTGCGCATGCGCACTAGCTTGTAACGGCTCCTTACAAGCTCCTAAATAGTTAATAACACTACCCTGCTGGACCTTTTCTGGGGCTATGTATAATCCCTCCTCTCCAAGGTCTTTACCAAATCTCCATATGCTAAGTGCAGCAATTTCAACTCCTTACTAGTTAACAGAATGTTCATGGGGCCTTGAATGATCTTAATAAGATTGCCACTCATTTCTCCTTTATTGGGCAATGATTTCCAGGCTCGAGTTGCTTTATTATTGATCTGCTCGAAGACCTGTAATGGGTATACTGTTTGCTGCTGAGCAAATCGACCCTGCCCCAGCAACATGTCCACATCCCAGGCTGTGTTTCCTGCTGCTCAATTAACGGCAGCCTGCTTATTGGCAAACTCTATTAAGAATGCTTTCCAGTCTAAATATTGCCCCAGGGTTAAGAAAGCTTGGACTAAACTCATCCAATCACTTGGAGTCATGCAATGGCGAGTGAGAGCTTCCACCTGCACCATGGTAAAGGCTGCAGTCACCCGGTAAGTACTCACAGACTCAGCAAGGGCTTAGATCATTTTAAAATCGAGGGGCTCGTGATAGTGCTGTCCTGCGTTGTTCTGGAAAACAGGATATCATAACTCATGCCTCACTTCTTTCCATACCTCTGGGCAAAAGGACGCTCCCCCAGAACCACTGGGGGAGGAAGTCATGTTGTATGGAGGGGGAGGCGGTCCTGGAGCAGTTGGCTATACCTCGAGGGACCTTGAATGCTTCTGCAAAGATGCCCTCTCCATTTTTTCTGCTAGCATTTCTAGTTCCTCTTCTGCATCTGAGCTACTCCCCTCTGAACTTTCCTCAATACTGTCCTTTTCTGACTTAGTGGACCGCTCCTCTTTCAGCTGTTCTAGCACTTCCTGCCCCTTCTCAATGGCTCTGCAACATCTCTGATCTTCCAAACAACTTAGAACAAGCCTCCAAATTGGTCTTGTTCTGGGCTTCACTGTCCCCTGCCCCCAAGCAAAGTCTAGGTCTTTCCCAAGGTTATTCCAGCAGCTGGTGGTTAAATTACCAGAATCAGCAAACCAGGGGGCTACCACATCAACCTCTTGGAGAAATCTCTCTAAAGTACTTTTCTTTAATTTCAGTCCCTTGGACCGTGACAGTTCTTGAAGAGCAATGAAAATTGGTTGCGGTGTTGTAGTTCCCATATTTTCACTGTTGGTTACCTCTGCTTTGTCCGAATGCCAGAACTTTGTTACTCCTCACCAGAGACCTTATTGCCTCTTTACCGAGGTCCTTAGCTTGGTCCCAACTTACCTGGGACTTACCAGTCGACTGCCCTGACTGCAGGAAGTTCTGAGCTGTTCACCCATGGAGGTTCCCTGTACGGGCCACCACTTGTCGTGTCTATCTCGACCAGCAAGAGAAACATGACCACGACTCTTCTTCAAGCAGTTTATTCAGGATCCTTGCACATCAGCTTCTCTCTCTCTCCCAGCACCCACAAGCCCTTAAGCCCATGTGGCAATCCTGGATAGGCCACAGAAGGAGGAAGCGCGCCAGATGCCACAAGCACTTCCAAATAATGCTTGTTTACAGCTAAGCTCGGACTACCTGGTATCCAGCCAGGTACCATCTTAGGGCTGTGGCTCTCCACAAACAGGAATAAAAGGAACATATCTAAACATGATGAAAGCAATATACAACAAAACAACACCCAACATCAAACTAAATAGAGGGAAACTCAAAGCCATCCCTCTAAAATCAGGAACAAGTCAAGACTGTCCACTCTCTCCATATCTCTTCAATATTGTACTTGAATTTCTAGTTAGAGCAATAAGACAAGAAAAGGAGATCAAAGTATACAAATTGGAAAGGAAGAAGTCAAACTTTCACTATTTGCAGATGATATGATTGTCTACATAAGTGACCAGAAAAAGTCTATGAGGGAACTCCTACAGCTGATAAACACTTTCAGCAAAGTAGCAAGATACAAAATTAACTCAAAAATATCAGTAGCCCTACTATATAAAGATGAGAAATCCAATGAGAAAGAAATCAGAGAAACATCATCATTCACAATATCCACAAGCAACATAAAATATCTTGGGGTAACGCTAACCAAAATAGTGAAAGACCTGTACAGTAAGAACTTTGAGTCTTTAAAGAAAGAAATTAAAGAAGATACCTGAAAATGGAAAGTTCTCCCAAGCTCTTGGATAGGTAGAATCAACATAGAAAAATGGCAATCTTGCCAAAAGTAATCTATAGCGTCAACGCAATCTCCATCAAAATCCCAACTCATTTCTTCACAGACCTTGAAAGAAAAATTCTCAACTTTATATGGAAAAACAAAAAAAAAAAACCCAGGATAGCAAAAACAACACTGTTTAATAAAGGATCTTCTGGAGGTATCACCATCCTTGAATTCCAGCTCTATTATAGGGCCATAGTTCTGAAAACAGTTTGGTATAGGCACAAAAATAGACAGATAGACCAATGGAATCAAATTGAAAACCCTGATATTAACTCACAAAACTATGAACACCTTATCTTTGACAAAGATGCTACATCTGAACAATGGAAGAAAGATAGAATCTTCAACAAATGGTGCTGGCACAAGTGGATTCTGACATGCAGAAGATTGCAGATAGATCCATAGCTGTCATCATGGACAAAACTTAAATGCAAATGGATCTAAGATCTCACTATAAACCCAGCCACTCTGAGTCTTCTAGAAGAGAAAGTGCAAGATACTCTTGAATGAATTGACACGGGAGACTGCTTCCTGAACATTACACCAGTAGTACAGACATTGAGATCTTCAATTAACAAAAGGGACCTCCTGAAAATAATAAGATTCTGTAAGGCAAAGGACACAGTCAGTAAGACAAAATGACAGCCCACAGAATGGGAAAAGATCTTCACCAACCCCACATCTGACAGAGGGCAATCATGGAGAGGATAACCTAAATTCCCTTCCCCTATAATGAGAATGATGACCACATTTTATGCCATCCCAGAGCCCTCATCCAGTGGCTGATGGAATCAGAGGCAGACATCCATAGATATACACTGATCTGAACTCTGGAACTTAGTTGCAGAGAGGGAGGAATGAAGATCGAAGGGTTCACTACCAGGCTGGTGAAAACCACAGAAACAGTTGGCCTGAACAAAGGGCAGCACATCCACCCCAGACTGCTGTCTGGGAGGCCAGTGCAGGACTGATCCAGACCCCTAAACATGGATGTCAATGAGGAGGCCTCTGAACTCTAGGGGGCCCCTAGTAGTGGATTAGTATTTTTCCCTGGTGTAAAAAGAGATTTTGACAGCCCATCCCATGTGAAGGGATGCACTCTTGGCGTAGACACATGGCGAAGGGCCTAGGCCCAGTCAAGCATGATGTGGTGGACTTCGGGGAGCCCCATTGAGGGCCTTACCCTGCCTGGGGAGTGGAGGGTGAACGGGGTGGTGGGGTAGGTCAGGGGTGGGGGAGGAGGTAAGGGGGTGAGGGGAGGGAGAGGGAGAAGGGATTGATATGTGAAACAAGCTTGTTCATAATTTGAACTAATAAAAAAACAAAGGAAAATAAAAGAAATTGCCCACCCAACTGATTTTTACATTCTTTTCTTTGTTTTTTGTTTTGTTTTGTTTTGTTTTTTGAGACAGGGTCTCACTATGTAGTTTTGAGTGTACTCTGAAATCAATAAAGTAGAAACAAAGAAAATAATACAAAGAATCAATGAAATACTGTAGAGAGCTGCATGGAGCCGCACCTTAAAGATGGCGCTGGCTCCCGCCCTCCGCGATCCCAAAAGCAAATGCTCTCTTAGAAAAACAACTCCATATATGGCTAAGGCCAGATGATCGTAAGCTGCTTGCATATGCATGGACCTATGGATGGTGCCCACGTGGCAATCCAGGGTTGGTGGTCCATGCCTACTTAAGGGCTGGGAGAGGCTTGACCGGGGAGAGAGATCGCTGTTGAAAAGCGTCCTGAATAAACTGCTTGCAAAAAGAGCTTTGGTGTTGCATTATCCTTGCTGGTCAAGGCGGTCACGACAAAACACAGAGTTGGTTTTTCAAGAAAAATAAACAAGATAGACAAACATTTACCCAAGCTAACCAAAAGGTACAGAGAGAACACAAATTAACAAAATCAGAAATTTAAAGATATGGTGACATAACAATGAAAACTGAGGAAATCCTGAGAATCAGCAGCTCATACTTTGAAAACCATATAGTCCACAAAATTTGAAAATTTGAATTAAATGGACAAATTTCTGGATAGTTGTCACTTATCAAAATTAAATCAAGAACAGATAATAAATTCAAATAGACCTATAACCCCTAAAAATAGAAGTAGTCATCAAAAGATTCCCAAACAAACAAACAAACAAACAAACAAAAAAACCAAAAAACCAGAGGGCCAGAAGGCATCAGTGCAGAATTCTACTTAAATGCAAAGAAGAGCTAAAATCAACACTCCTAAAACTGTGCCACACAATAGAAACAGAAGGGACATTACTAAACTGTTTTACAAGGCTACAATTGCCTTGGTTCGCAAGCCGCACAAATCTGCAACTAGGAAATAGAACTACTGAACAATATCCCTCATGATTTTGATGAAAAAGTACTCAATAAAATACTGGTATCTAATCAAAGAACACATCACAAAATTCATCTATAACGATCAAGTAGACTCTAGAACAAATGGAAGCAAATTCATCTCAGAGGAGTAGATGCCAGGAAATAATCAAACTGAGCGCAAAAATCAATGAAGTTGAAAGAAAGAAAGCAATTCAAAGAATCAAGGTAACAAAGAGTTGGTTCTTCCAGAAAATCAACCAGATAGACAAACATTTATCGAACTTAACCAAAATGCAGAGAGAGAATATGCAAATTAACAAGATCAGAAATGAAAAGGGGGGCATAACAACGGACAAAGAGGAAATCCAATGAATCTTGAGGTCATACATTGAAAACCTGTACTCCACAAAATTGAAAATTTTAAATGGAAATATACAATTTTCTGGACAGATATCACTTACCAAAATTGAATCAAGAACAGATAAGCAACTTAAACAGGCCTATATATCCTTAGGAAATAGAAGCAGTCATCAAAAGTCTCCCAATGAAAAAAAAAGCCTAGGGCCAGATGGTTTTATTGCAGAATTCTACAATAAATGCAAAGAAGAGCTAACACCAATACTCCTCAAATTGTTCCACAAAATAGAAGCAGAAGGTTCATTGCCAAACTCTTTTTATGAGGCTACAATTACCTTGGTACCCAAGCCACGCAGACACATCTGAGAAAGAGAACTGCAGATCAATATCCCTAATGAACATTAATGTAAAAATTCTCAACAAAATACTGGCAAACTGAATCCAAGAACATATCATGATCAAGTATGCTTGATCCCCAGGATTGGTTCAACATAAGAAAATCCATCAGTGTAATCCAACATATAAACAAAATGAAAAAGAAAAACCACATGATCATCTCATTTGATGCTGAAAGATCCTTTGATAAAATCCAACACCCCTTCAGGGTGTTGGAACATACTTGAACATAATAAAAGCAATATACAGTAAACTACCAACGAACATCAAACTAAATGGAGAGAAACTGAAAGTGATTCCTCTAAAATCAGAAACAAGATAAGGCTATCCATGCTCTCCATATTTCTTCAATATGGTACTTGAAGAGCTAGCTAGAGCAATAAGACAAAAAAGGAGATCAATGGGATACAAATTGGAAAGAAAGAAGTCAAACTTTCACTGTTTGCAGATGATATGATAGTTTACATAAGTGAGCCAAAAAAACTCTACCAGGGAACACCTACAACTGGTAAACACATTCAGCAAAGTGGCAGGATACAAGATTAACTCAAAAAATAAGTAGCCTTATTATATACAGATGATAAGAGGGCTTAGAAAGAAATCAGAGAAACATCATTCTTTACACAAACAACATAAAATATCTTAGGGTAACACTAACCAAACAAGTGAAAGCCCTCTAGAGCAACAACTTTGAGTCTTTAAAGAAAGAAATTAAAGAAGATACCAGAAAATGGAAAGATCTCTCATGCTCTAGGATAGGTAGGATCAACACAGTAAAAACGGCAATGTTGCCAAAAGCAATCTACAGATTAAAAGCAATAGCCATCAAAATACCTGCACAATTCTTCACAGACATTGCAAGAACAATACTCAACTTTATATGGAGGAGCAAAAGACCCAGGATAGGCAAAACAACCCTGTACAGTAAAGGAACTTAGGAGACATCACCATCCCTGACTTCAAACCCTATTATAGTGAAATAGTCCTGATAACAGCTTGGTACTGGAACAAAAATAGACAGGAAGACAAATCGAATTGAATTGAAAATCTTGATACTAACGCACATACCTAGGAACAACTGATATTTGACAAAGAAGCTAAAAATAGCCAATGGAATAAAGAAAGCATCTTCAACAAATGGTGCTAGCTTTAATGGATGTTGGTATATAGAAGACTGCAAATAGATCAGAGACCTCAACATGAATCCAGCCACACTGAGCATCTTAGAAGACAAAGTGAGAAGTACCCTTGTATGAATTGGAGACAGCTTCCTGAATATTACACCTTTAGCACACACTGAAATCAACAATTAATAAATGGGACCTCCTGAAACTGAGAAGCTTTTGTAAGGCAAAGGACACAGTCAACATGACAAAATGGCCGCCCATAGATTAGCCAAAGTTATTCACCAACCCCATATCCAAATTTTGGCTGAGCTCCAAAATTTACAAAGAACTCAAGTAGCTAGTTTCCAAAACACCTAATAATAAAATTAAAAAGTGGAGCACTGTGCTAAGTCGAGAATTCTCAATAGATGAATCGAAAATGGCTGAAAGACATTTAAGAAAGTGCTTAACATCCTTAGCCATCAGAGAAATCCAAATCAAAACAACTCTGAGATATCAATTTACTCCAGTCAAATTACAAAAATTAAAACACTAATGTTAACTTATGCTGGATGGGATGCAGAGAAAGGAGAACACTCCTCCACTGCTGATGGGAGTGCAAAATTGAACAGCCACTTAGGAAATCAGTATGGAGATTCCTCAGGAAAATGGGAATCAGTCTACCACAAGATCCAGCAATTCCCCTATTGGGCATATACCCAAAAGAAGCGCATTCATACAACAAGGACATCTGTTCAACTATGTTAATAACAGCATTATTTGTAATAACCAGAACCTGGAAGCAACCTAGATTTCCCTCAACTGAAGAATGGATACAGAAAATGTGGTACATTTACACAGTGGAGTACTACTTAGTGGAAAAAATAATGGACTCTTGAAATTCACAGGCAAATGGATGGAAATAGAAGAAACCATTCTGATTGAAGTAACCCAATCACAAAAAGAAAAACATGGTATGGAATTACTCATATATGGATTTTATACATACACCAAAGTATTGTCAGCCTATAATCAACACCACTAGAGAAGCTAAGCAACAAGGATGACTCTAAATGAGACACACATGGTTCCCCTGGAGAAGGGAAAAGGGAGAAGATTTCCTGAGCAAAATGGGATCATGGGGGAGGGGAGAGGGAGCTAGGAGAAGGAGAAGGGGAAAAGAGGAGGGGTAAGGAGGACATAAGTGAGCAGGAAGTTTGTGTAGGTGAAGAATAGAAAACAAAATAAGAGATGCCATCAAAACGGGAGCCAATATAGGTTTAAAGCAAAATCAGGCACTAAGAAAAGGTCCATAGATATACAAGTATGACACCAACTAACAATCTAAGCATCAGAGAAGAGGATAGCTGAAATACCCACCCCTAATAACAAGATTGACAACTAACTTATATACCATCATAGAGCCTTCATCCAGCAGCTGATGCAAGAAGAAGCACATACCCATAGCTAAAAACTGAACTGAACTGGAATCCATGTGAAGAGAAGGAGGAGTGATGTGCAAAGTGGTCAAGACTACGCTGGTGAAACACACAGAAACAATTGACGTGAACAAGAGGGAGCTCTTGGCCCCAGACAGATCACTGGGAAACAAGCATGGAACTGATCCAGAGCCCATAAATATGGGTGTCAGTGAGGAGGCATTGTAAATATATGGGGACTCTTTTAGTAGATCAGTACTTTTACCTAGTGTAAGAATGGACTTTGGGGAACAATTTTACATAAAGGGATACTCCCTCAGCCTAGACACTTGGGGGAGGTCCTAGGCCATATCCCAAAGGATATGACAGACACTGAATAGCCCACATGGAAGACCTCAGTCTCACTGGGGAGCAGAAATTCTATTAGATAGGTAGAGTGTTAATGGGAGGAAGGGAAGGAGAGGAGGGGGAGGGAATGGGAATTGACATGTAATACAATCTTATTTCTAATTTAAATAATAAAAAAGAAAGTTCATCAATGTAGTCCACCATATAAATAAACTGAAAAAGGAAAACCACATGATCTTCTCACTAAAAGCTGAAAAAGCCTTTGACAAAATCTAGCAACCCTTCATGATAAAGTTCTTGGAGAGATCAGAGATAACTGGAATATACATAAACACAATAAAAGCAATATACATCAAAACAACATCAAACTAAATGGAGAGAAATTAAATGTGTTTCCCCTAAAGTCAGGAATAAGACAAGGCTATCCACTCCATATCTTTTCAATATGGTATTTGATGTTCTAGTTAGAGGAATAAGACAACAAAAGGAGATAAAGCGAATACAAATTGGAAAGGAAGAAGTCAAACTTCACTATTTGCAGATGGTATGATAGTTTATATGAGTAGCCCAAAAAAATTGTAGGAGGGAACTTCTACAACTGACAAACACCTTCAGCAAAGTGGTAGGATACAAGATTAATTCAAAAATTAGTAGCTCTAATATACATAGATGATATATGGGCTGAGAAAGAATTCAGGGAAACATCAGCCTTTATAATAGCCATAAACAACAGAAAATATCTTGGTGTAACTCTAACCAAACAAGCAAATGGCCTATATAACAAGAAGCTTGAGTCTTTCATGAAAGAAATTAAAGAAGATACCAGAAAATGGAAAGATCTCCCATGCTCTTAGACGGGATGGATAAACATAATAAAAATGGAAATCTGACCAAAAGCAATCTACAGATTCAATGCAATACCCAACAAAATCCCAGCACAATTCTTCACAGACTTGAAAGAACAATATTCAACTTCATATAGAAAAACAAAAAGAACCATTATAGCTAAAACAATCCTGTACAATAAAGGACCATCTGGAGCATCCCCATCCCTGACTTCAAGCTCTTCTATAGAGCTCTAGAAGAAAAAAAAAGCCTGGTTTTGGCATAAAAACACACAGGTGGACAAATAGAATTAAATCAAATATCCCAAAATCAACCCACACACCTAGGAACACCAAATTTTGGACAAGGAACCTAAAATTATAAAATGGAAAAAAGAAAATATAGTCAGAAAATGGTGCTGGTATAATTGACTGTAAACTTGTGGAAGATTGCAAATAGGTCCAGATCTATCGTAATGAACAAATTGAAGTCAAAATGGATCAAACACCTCAATATAAATCCATTCACACTGAACTTCATAGAAGAGAAAGTGAGAATTACACTTAAATGCATAGGCACAGGAGACCAATTCCTAAATAGAACACCAATATCACAGACACTGGAACCCTGTTCCAGAAACAGATTGTAACAGATGCAGAAATCCACAACAAACCATTGGGCCAAGTCCCTGGAGTACACCTGAAGTGAGGGACAAGCAAGTCAAGGATATGATGAGGAAACCTACAGAATCAGGTGACCAGAGCTAGGGAGAGATAACTGAATCTCATCTGACAAATGAGGAACCTACATAAGACTGAACTAGACTCCCTTAATAAAGGTGATGATGGTGCAGCTGGAACAATGTATGAGGCTACTGGCACTGGGTTCAAGACCTAACACTAATGCACAAACTGAGTTAGTGGAGCCTACTCGATATATAGAGATATCTTGCTCAGCCTAGACACAGGGGTATGGGGTGGGTGGAGAGGTACCAAGATCCTGCCTTAACAAGATGATGGCATAGACTTATTTGACTTCCTATGGGAGGCCTTGCCCTCTCTGAGGAACAGATGGGAGATGGGGAGGGAAGTAGGGGTAGCAGGAGTAGAGGATCGGGGGAAGTTGGAATTGGAATGTAAAATAAAATAAATTAATATAAATAAAAAGAGGTAATGACAAACATGACAAAATAAATATAATAAGATGAATATAAAACTTTTATAATCAAGTTGGACATGACAGTCCAATATGAAGTGTAGCAAGAGCAGGCACAAAATAAAATTACAGAAGAATTACATTAACTTCAACATTCTGAGCCAAATCCAACCTACAGTAGTCAGGCTACATTAGAGGCATATTTCCAGAAGAAAATCTATCACCTGAAAACATCAATATAATTTATGGAGCCAACCATTCTGTTAATTCAGAAATAAAAATACAAATAGTCAAGAAATATTTAAAAGGCAGAAAAATTAAATGTCAAAATGACCTTAGCATAATTCCAGTTTCATGTCCCTTAGAAAATGTAATTCCTTTGAAAGATATGTGAAGAAAGTGTTTTTTAACTTTCATGTGTTCCTTTAATTAGAATATTTTTTGTAGGTTCATCTATATATTTGTGTATGTCAGTGTGGTATTCCTTTTAGCAGTCAATAACATTCCTTTGTGTAAATGCTCCCAATGTTGCTTCTCTGTTCATCAATTAATGGATAAATGAGATATTATTTGGAGCTATTGTTAATATGTTGCAATAAATATTTATGCTTAAAATTTTGGGAACATGTGATCTTACTGCTTTTTTCCTATTTTTATTTGTTCAAATAAGAAACAAGCCTGCTTCACATGTCAATCCATGCTCCCTCTTGCACTCCACCAACCCTGCCACCCACCAACCCTTCACCCCAACCCACATTTGCTCCCCATGGAGGGTATGGGCCTCCAAGGGGATCCCCAATGTCTGTCATATCATCATGAGCAGGGCCTAGTCCCTCCCCCATGTGTTCAGGCTGAGAGAGAATCTCTCCAACTGTGAGGGGCTCCCAAAGTCCTTTAATATGCCAGGGATAAATACTGATCTACTCCCAGAGGCCCCATAGAGTGCTCAGACATCCTCACTCTCACTGTCATCCACCTTCATAGGTGGATAGCCATCGGTCTGGGGTCCATGTGCTCCCCTGTGTTCAGTTCTGCTGGTTCTGTAGGTTTTACTAGCACAGTCTGTTATTGACTCCTTTACACATCACTCCTTCCTTTCTGAAACTAGGATCTAGAGTTCACTTCAGGGTATTCCTGTGGGTGTCTGCCTCTGCTTCTATCAACCACTAGATGAGGGCTCTAGGATGGCATATAAGGTAGTCAATAGTCTGTTTATATGGGAAGGGCATTTAGGGTAGCCTCTCCACTATTGCTTAGATTGACAATTGGTGTCATCCTTGTAGATCTCTAGAAATCTCCCTAGTGCCAGATCTCTCCTTGAACCTATAATGGCTCCCTCTATCATGGTATCTCTCATCATTCTCTCCTCTATTCTTCCCCTGACTCAATCATCTTGCCCCCCCATTTCCTGCACTCCCTTCCTCTTCTCAGCCTGTTACAATAAATCTTTCTCTCAAAAGCTGCCAAGTCCCACCACCACATGTGTGCTTTACGCCAGCCACCTGCTCGAGTTAGGCCCAAATGAATACACAGAAACTTGTATTAGGTTCAACGCTGCTTGGCCAATGACTAGGATTCTTCATCTGTTAGCTCAGTCTTAATCATCATAAATCTATATATTTTATAAGACTTAGCTTATTGAATGCCTTATTGGCATCCCTCCTTGCTGGTGGATCACATTGTGCCACTGGAGCAGGAGCGGAGGGGAAAAGAGCGCCCTTCCTGTTTCTCCTTTGTTTAAATATGAGTCTCCTTGCTATGTCACTTCCTGCCTGGATCAGCACTTTTCTACTGAATTTCCCAGAATCCTCTTCGACTCCTAGTCCCATATAACTTGCTGTCTCATTGGTCAAACAGTATTTTATTTAACAATCAATAAGATAAACATACACAGAAGTACTTTCCCCATCATCACCCTCTCTTTTTCTCAGCTCCTTCTCCCCTACCCACATGCACCCAATTTGCTCAGTAGATCTTATCCCCCTCTCCTTCTCCTGGGGAACATGCATTCCTCTCTTGGGGTACTCCTTGTTTCCTAGTTCCTCTGGTGATGTGGATTCTATGCAGGCAATCCTTTGCTCTAAGTCTATAATCCTTATATGAGTGAGTACATACTATGTTTGTCTTTTTGTGACTGGGTTACTCACTCAGGATGATTTCTTCTAGTACCATCCATTTGCCTGCAAATTTCAAGATTCCATTGCTTTTTTCCTCTGAGTAGTACTGCATTGTGAAAATGTACCACAGATGAATGAAAGTCTTAAGGATACTTAGAAATATTAAGGAGAATATACATTGACACATATGCATTTAAAAAGTAAAATGAGAGTTTAATAAACACACATACATCATTAAAATGAACATTATAATGCTAATGAAATTAATGAAAATATTAAATGGTTTAAATCTTCAACAACAACCTAGATTAATGACAAGAAATTCTCCTGATACAAAAGCAAAACCATGGCTGTTGTACCTGAGATGATAAATTGCTGGCACTTGAGGTCTAGGCAAACCACTCATGCAATTACCCAAGTTCCACATCACCTATTTGGCACACTGATGTAGAGTTCTATGTCCCTCTCCAGTCAAGCAGCACATTGTCATCTAGACTGGGTGAAGCAATGAGTTTTTGGTAGACACTGTATCACTGTGGGAGGATAATGTGTAGTTTGCATGCAATAATAAACTCCTAAATCCTTAGGCTCCACTCTGCTTATTTTGAGTGTGAAATCTGTCCCTGACCCACTGCCACTGAACCTGTCAGGGACCCCTGAATCCAGTGTGGACACCCGATAGATTAGGCGCCGTGGAGAATGGCCTGGCCTCTGTATGAACCAATACAAATAGGTGATTCCATCATAATATAAGAGGCTCTGACTTGACCTGCAAGAGATGGAGGCTGATTGTCCAATGGTAACTGACAAAGAGAGTGGTGTCTGGGTCAGCACAACATCACCGCTGTTTCCTGAAATTGTAATAGAATAGTGAAAAGTCATGTAAAAACTTCCCAAGCCCTCTGAATTCCTTACTTACTCATTCCACATGAGATCCTGGTATGTTTTTTGACTTTAATAAATGTATCTAATGCTGTTTTATAAGACAAATGGGTTGAACATCCTAAAGTCACAATCTACAGCAACCTATCCCATAAACATCATAGTGTTCATAGTAGCAAAGCTCCTGTATCATCTGGAAATTCTTATTATCACATAAGTATATCACATGCCCATCCTAGCAAAAGTAAGCTGCTTTGTAACACAAGAACTGCAAACATGGGTAGCCAGAGCCCACCCTCTATCCCTATTTTCCTCCTGCAACTCATTCTCTCCTTACCCAAAATCCAGAGCATTAACAGAAACAGGGACTGCACAGGGCACATCATTTTCATGAATGAACTAAGGAGGGTTCTCAGTAAAGGCAAGAGCACAGTTTGTCTTTTATATCAGGATAGCAAGGCAAGGACCTCCCTAGGGAACAATATGCAAATATGCTGGTCTGTATAGCAGTACACATTGAGGGGACAGTTATGAGAGTTTCTTGAATTTGAAAAATAATCCAAAAAGGTCCTCTATACCAGGAGTGAATGTAGTAAAAGCAATATGTTGTGACTGATAAGAGAATAGCAGTATGCTGGAAGATTAGCAATGTGGTTCAAATCAATTATATAATACATTAACAAGAAGAAATTTAGTAAAATTTTGTCTAAACATACAGAGCTAAATTTCAGAGACCTATAAAATGTATTTAAGACCCAAAATTCATGATTGTCATGATTATGAAACTTGGTGCTACTATTCAATAGTACACTGCAAGATTACAAGATGGAAGCAAATAACTCAATTCTCTTCAAAATATTCAGTGCAGTCTTAATAAGTTTTAGAATATAACTTGATTATAATCAACCAATCTGATTTATGTGTTGAATATGTTTCACAAATAACATGTATTATACACATTGCCAAAATAAACTTACACAAAATTTACATAAAATTGAAATATACTTTGTATTTAATTTCTCATAAGCTTACATATCAGAGAAACTTTGGACTTCTTAAGTACACTGAAGATTATGTATTTTTTTAAGTTGTCAAATTTCATTTGAATGAAATCATACAGCTCATGTGTTTCAATGGCAACATCATTTTCACTGTATACCTGTTTCTTTAGCGTTTCACTTATGTTCTGTGAATAAATATAATGTCTCTATTTCTGGATCCTTCAGTGATAGCAACATTTATTCTTCCATGTGGACATTTTTAGTTATCTATGTTGAGAAGCAATAAATAAACATATTATGAATACATTTATTCCTGATTATATAAAAACATATATCTCCACTTATCTTGAGGAAATACCTATTTGTGTATTTGTCCACCTCCATGTCAGATATAAAAATGAAGCCTATTTGAGTTTATTAACTGTAGATCATTTTTTGCAACAGTGTCAATGTTTGTAGTGCACATCATTCTCAGTCATTGTGAGGTACATTTCCTTATATCATAAGAGATATTAGATCATTGGATTCTTAGTATTTTTTTAAATCCTGGTACAAGAAAGAGACTAAGTTCCAAGATGTAAATTTAGATGCATTATGACAATAAGGGTAGTCACTAATCTGATTATAGTGGAAGTTCAGTTCAGGTACCCTCTAAAATGTGACTGGGTGGTTTCGCTTGGTTCAGACTTGTGGATTCCTGGGATGTTCCCTAGCATCAAGCTTCTCACTTACCACATAATGGTTCCCTCTATCACTATATCTCTTTAAATTATCTCCCTCTCTGTCCCTCATCTGATTCAACAATCTAGATCC
>NW_023276827.1:38123-94649 GCF_003668045.3 Cricetulus griseus
CGCTCCAGGCAGACCAGTATGCGATGTAATATGCTGAATATAAAAGCTTTGCGAGCACTTCCAAATAATTTCGTGTAGCTGGTTCACATAATTTTGAATGGGACTATTTACCTTTATTTTTCTAGCGACTTCTAAATCCTTAACTAGATTAACCACATAATTAGAATCTGAGATCAAATTGAAGGCCTCAGGGACCCTTTTAAACACTTCAAGAACTATTTGGAATTCCACTATTTGAGGTGATCCTGGTAATAATTGACAAACAACTGGGGCGCTCTCCCCAATTACATAAGCAACACACCCAGTCTTGTATCCATCAGTAAAAATATTCACAGCACCCTTAATAGGTTCTTTATGAGTCACTCTTGGGAAAATTACTGGGTGCTCTTTAAAGAAATTTAACATAGGATGTTTAGGATAATGATTATCTATATCCCCATCAAAGCTGCACTTTAGAATTGCCCACTCATCCAAAGATGAGACTAAAACTTTAATTTGAGCAGCAGAATAAGGAGTAACGAGCACATCAGGTTGACATCCAAAATACTGTAAACACTGTTGAATCCCCATCAAGGCGAGCATAGCCACACTGGTGGGGTAATGCTCTACTGATTTATTCACTGAGCTTCTGGGATGGATCCACAACAGTGGTGTTCCCTGCCATAGCACTCCTGTAGCCCAACAGTTTGCAGATACCCACAGCCAAATGGGTTGATTAGGGATGCATCGCATCAAGGACGCTGTACTCAATCCTTGTTCTACCTTTTGCAATGCCAATCGTGCTTCAACAGTCAGCATCCGCGGGGAATTTAAATCAGAATTACCAATTAATATATCATACAATGGTCTCAACTCCTGATTAGACAATTTCAAAAATGACTGCATCCAATTAATATCACCTAATAATTGTTGAAAATCATTTAAAGTTTGTAATGTATCTAATCTAAGTGTTATTTTTTGTGGCACAACACAATCTTTATTTATCTTAGCTCTGTCCGCGCTAACTTGTTCTCGCCAGCAAAAACGATGCGGGGACACTCCTCAGGATCCTTCTGCAGTAAAGCTTTAATGCGTCTTGAGAGGGAGAGCATAAGCTTACAGAGCTGAGACTCCGAACTCCCAAAAACCCATCCCTTATATAGGCTGGCAACCGCCGCCTCAGAAGTGTTACTCTCTGACTGGCTGAAGTTCGTCGGACAATATGATGTCAGCTGATCGGATCATATGACGTCACGGGAGGGGCAGAGACCAAGGGCTGGAAAGTTACTAAGTTACCTAGTGCGCATGCGCACTAGCTTGTAACGGCTCCTTACAAGCTCCTAAATAGTTAATAACACTACCCTGCTGGACCTTTTCTGGGGCTATGTATAATCCCTTCCTCTCCAAGGTCTTTACCAAATCTCCATATGCTAAGTGCAGCAATTTCAACTCCTTACTAGTTAACAGAATGTCCATGGGACCTTGAATGATCTTAGTAAGATTGCCACTCACTTCTCTTTTATTGGGCAATGATTTCCAGGCTCGAGTTGCTATATTATTAATTTGTCTGCTCGAAGACTGTATGTGTGTGGTGGTGTGCTGTTTGCCTGCTGTGAGCAATCGACCTGCTGGCCCAGCAAAAGCATGGTTCCCATTCCCGGCTGTGTCCTGTGGGTGCGGTTGGCAAACTCTATTAAGAATGCTTTCCAGTCTAAATATTGCCCCAGGGTTAAGAAAGCTTGGACTAAACTCATCCAATCACTTGGAGTCATGCAATGGCGAGTGAGAGCTTCCACCTGCACCATGGTAAAGGCTGCAGTCACCCGGTAAGTACTCACAGACTCAGCAAGGGCTTAGATCATTTTAAAATCGAGGGGCTCGTGATAGTGCTGTCCTGCATTGTTCTGGAAAACAGGATAACATAACTCATGCCTCACTTCTTTCCATACCTCTGGGCAAAAGGACGCTCCCCCAGAACCACTGGGGAGGAAGTTATTTGTATGGAGGGGGAGGCGGTCCTGGAGCAGTTGGCTCCACCTCGAGGAACCCTGAATGCTTCTGCAAAGATGCCCTCTCCATTTTTTCTGCTAGCATTTCTAGTTCCTCTTCTGTGTCTGAGCTACTCCCCTCTGAACTTTCCTCACTACTGTCCTTTTCTGACTTAGGGGACTGCTCCTCTTTCAGCTGTTCTAGCACTTCCTGCCCCTTCTCAACGGCTCTGCAACATCTCTGATCATCCAAACAACTGCGAACAAGTCTCCAAATTGGTCTTGTCCCGGGCTTCACTGTCCCTGCCCCCAAGCAAAGTCTAGGTCTTTCCCAAGGTTATTCCAGCAGCTGGTGGTTAAATTACCAGAATCAGCAAACCAGGGGGCTACCACATCAACCTCTTGGAGAAATCTCTCTAAAGTACTTTTCTTTAATTTCAGTCCCTTGGACCGTGACAGTTCTTGAAGAGCAATGAAAATTGGTTGCGGTGTTGTAGTTCCCATATTTTCACTGTTGGTTACCTCTGCTTTGTCCGAATGCCAGAACTTTGTTACTCCTCACCAGAGACCTTATTGCCTCTTTACCGAGGTCCTTAGCTTGGTCCCAACTTACCTGGGACTTACCAGTCGACTGCCCTGACTGCAGGAAGTTCTGAGCTGTTCACCCATGGAGGTTCCCTGTACGGGCCACCACTTGTCGTGTCTATCTCGACCAGCAAGAGAAACATGACCACGACTCTTCTTCAAGCAGTTTATTCAGGATCCTTGCACATCAGCTTCTCTCTCTCTCCCAGCACCCACAAGCCCTTAAGCCCATGTGGCAATCCTGGATAGGCCACAGAAGGAGGAAGCGCGCCAGATGCCACAAGCACTTCCAAATAATGCTTGTTTACAGCTAAGCTCGGACTACCTGGTATCCAGCCAGGTACCATCTTAGGGCTGTGGCTCTCCACAAACAGGAATAAAAGGAACATATCTAAACATGATGAAAGCAATATACAACAAAACAACACCCAACATCAAACTAAATAGAGGGAAACTCAAAGCCATCCCTCTAAAATCAGGAACAAGTCAAGACTGTCCACTCTCTCCATATCTCTTCAATATTGTACTTGAATTTCTAGTTAGAGCAATAAGACAAGAAAAGGAGATCAAAGTATACAAATTGGAAAGGAAGAAGTCAAACTTTCACTATTTGCAGATGATATGATTGTCTACATAAGTGACCAGAAAAAGTCTATGAGGGAACTTCTACAGCTGATAAACACCTTCAGCAAAGCAGCAGGATACAAAATTAACTCAAAAAAATCAGTAAGCCTACTTTATACAGATGATAAATGCAATGAGAAAGAAATCAGAGAAACATCACCCTTCACAATATCCACAAGCAACATAAATATCTTGGGGTAACACTAACCAAAAAAGTGAAAGACCTGTACAGTAAGAACTTTGAGTCTTCAAAGAAAGAAATTAAAGAAGATACCAGAAAATGGAAAGATCTCCCATGCTCTTGGACAGGTAGAATCAACATAGTAAAAATGGCAATCTTGCCAAAAGCAATCTACATATTCAATGCAATCCCCATCAAAATCCCAACACAATTCTTCACATACCTTGAAAGAAAAATTCTCAACTTTATATGGAGAAACAAAAGACCCAGGATACCCAAAACAACCCTGTACAATAAAGGAACTTCTGGAGGCATCACCATCCCTGACTTCAAGCTCTATTACAGAGCTATAGTCCTGAAAACAACTTGGTATTGGCAAAAAAATAGACTGGTAGACCAATGGAATTCAAATTGAAAACCCTGATATTAACTCACAAAACTATGAACACCTTATCTTTGACAAAGATGCTACATCTGAACAATGGAAGAAAGATAGAATCTTCAACAAATGGTGCTGGCACAAGTGGATTCTGACATGCAGAAGATTGCAGATAGATCCATAGCTGTCATCATGGACAAAACTTAAATGCAAATGGATCTAAGATCTCACTATAAACCCAGCCACTCTGAGTCTTCTAGAAGAGAAAGTGCAAGATACTCTTGAATGAATTGACACGGGAGACTGCTTCCTGAACATTACACCAGTAGTACAGACATTGAGATCTTCAATTAACAAAAGGGACCTCCTGAAAATAATAAGATTCTGTAAGGCAAAGGACACAGTCAGTAAGACAAAATGACAGCCCACAGAATGGGAAAAGATCTTCACCAACCCCACATCTGACAGAGGGCAATCATGGAGAGGATAACCTAAATTCCCTTCCCCTATAATGAGAATGATGACCACATTTTATGCCATCCCAGAGCCCTCATCCAGTGGCTGATGGAATCAGAGGCAGACATCCATAGATATACACTGATCTGAACTCTGGAACTTAGTTGCAGAGAGGGAGCGAGTTGAAGATCGAAAGGTTCACTACCAGGCTGGTGAAACCCACAGAAAAAGTTGGCCTAAAAAAAGGGCAGCACATCCACCCCAGACTGCTGTCTGGGAGGCCAGTGCAGGACTGATCCAGACCCCTAAACGTGGATGTCAATGAGGAGGCCTCTGAACTCTAGGGGGCTCCTAGTAGTGGATTAGTATTTTTCCCTGGTGTAAAAAGAGATTTTAACAGCATCCACATGAAGGGATGCACTCTTGGCTTGGACACATGTGGACGGGCCTAGGCCCGGTCAAGCATGATGTGGTGGACTTCGGGGAGCACCCATTGAGGGCCTTACCCTGCCTGGGGAGTGGAGGGTGAACGAGGTGGTGGGGTAGGTCAGGGAGGGGTGGGGGAGGAGGTAAGGGGGTGAGGGGAGGGAGAGGGAGAAGGGATTGATATGTGAAACAAGCTTGTTCATAATTTGAACTAATAAAAAAACAAAGGAAAATAAAAGAAATTGCCCACCCAACTGATTTTTACATTCTTTTCTTTGTTTTTTGTTTTGTTTTGTTTTGTTTTTTGAGACAGGGTCTCACTATGTAGTTTTGAGTGTACTCTGAAATCAATAAAGTAGAAACAAAGAAAATAATACAAAGAATCAATGAAATACTGTAGAGAGCTGCATGGAGCCGCACCTTAAAGATGGCGCTGGCTCCCGCCCTCCGCGATCCCAAAAGCAAATGCTCTCTTAGAAAAACAACTCCATATATGGCTAAGGCCAGATGATCGTAAGCTGCTTGCATATGCATGGACCTATGGATGGTGCCCACGTGGCAATCCAGGGTTGGTGGTCCATGCCTACTTAAGGGCTGGGAGAGGCTTGACCGGGGAGAGAGATCGCTGTTGAAAAGCGTCCTGAATAAACTGCTTGCAAAAAGAGCTTTGGTGTTGCATTATCCTTGCTGGTCAAGGCGGTCACGACAAAACACAGAGTTGGTTTTTCAAGAAAAATAAACAAGATAGACAAACATTTACCCAAGCTAACCAAAAGGTACAGAGAGAACACAAATTAACAAAATCAGAAATTTAAAGATATGGTGACATAACAATGAAAACTGAGGAAATCCTGAGAATCAGCAGCTCATACTTTGAAAACCATATAGTCCACAAAATTTGAAAATTTGAATTAAATGGACAAATTTCTGGATAGTTGTCACTTATCAAAATTAAATCAAGAACAGATAATAAATTCAAATAGACCTATAACCCCTAAAAATAGAAGTAGTCATCAAAAGATTCCCAAACAAACAAACAAACAAACAAACAAAAAAACCAAAAAACCAGAGGGCCAGAAGGCATCAGTGCAGAATTCTACTTAAATGCAAAGAAGAGCTAAAATCAACACTCCTAAAACTGTGCCACACAATAGAAACAGAAGGGACATTACTAAACTGTTTTACAAGGCTACAATTGCCTTGGTTCGCAAGCCGCACAAATCTGCAACTAGGAAATAGAACTACTGAACAATATCCCTCATGATTTTGATGAAAAAGTACTCAATAAAATACTGGTATCTAATCAAAGAACACATCACAAAATTCATCTATAACGATCAAGTAGACTCTAGAACAAATGGAAGCAAATTCATCTCAGAGGAGTAGATGCCAGGAAATAATCAAACTGAGCGCAAAAATCAATGAAGTTGAAAGAAAGAAAGCAATTCAAAGAATCAAGGTAACAAAGAGTTGGTTCTTCCAGAAAATCAACCAGATAGACAAACATTTATCGAACTTAACCAAAATGCAGAGAGAGAATATGCAAATTAACAAGATCAGAAATGAAAAGGGGGGCATAACAACGGACAAAGAGGAAATCCAATGAATCTTGAGGTCATACATTGAAAACCTGTACTCCACAAAATTGAAAATTTTAAATGGAAATATACAATTTTCTGGACAGATATCACTTACCAAAATTGAATCAAGAACAGATAAGCAACTTAAACAGGCCTATATATCCTTAGGAAATAGAAGCAGTCATCAAAAGTCTCCCAATGAAAAAAAAAGCCTAGGGCCAGATGGTTTTATTGCAGAATTCTACAATAAATGCAAAGAAGAGCTAACACCAATACTCCTCAAATTGTTCCACAAAATAGAAGCAGAAGGTTCATTGCCAAACTCTTTTTATGAGGCTACAATTACCTTGGTACCCAAGCCACGCAGACACATCTGAGAAAGAGAACTGCAGATCAATATCCCTAATGAACATTAATGTAAAAATTCTCAACAAAATACTGGCAAACTGAATCCAAGAACATATCATGATCAAGTATGCTTGATCCCCAGGATTGGTTCAACATAAGAAAATCCATCAGTGTAATCCAACATATAAACAAAATGAAAAAGAAAAACCACATGATCATCTCATTTGATGCTGAAAGATCCTTTGATAAAATCCAACACCCCTTCAGGGTGTTGGAACATACTTGAACATAATAAAAGCAATATACAGTAAACTACCAACGAACATCAAACTAAATGGAGAGAAACTGAAAGTGATTCCTCTAAAATCAGAAACAAGATAAGGCTATCCATGCTCTCCATATTTCTTCAATATGGTACTTGAAGAGCTAGCTAGAGCAATAAGACAAAAAAGGAGATCAATGGGATACAAATTGGAAAGAAAGAAGTCAAACTTTCACTGTTTGCAGATGATATGATAGTTTACATAAGTGAGCCAAAAAAACTCTACCAGGGAACACCTACAACTGGTAAACACATTCAGCAAAGTGGCAGGATACAAGATTAACTCAAAAAATAAGTAGCCTTATTATATACAGATGATAAGAGGGCTTAGAAAGAAATCAGAGAAACATCATTCTTTACACAAACAACATAAAATATCTTAGGGTAACACTAACCAAACAAGTGAAAGCCCTCTAGAGCAACAACTTTGAGTCTTTAAAGAAAGAAATTAAAGAAGATACCAGAAAATGGAAAGATCTCTCATGCTCTAGGATAGGTAGGATCAACACAGTAAAAACGGCAATGTTGCCAAAAGCAATCTACAGATTAAAAGCAATAGCCATCAAAATACCTGCACAATTCTTCACAGACATTGCAAGAACAATACTCAACTTTATATGGAGGAGCAAAAGACCCAGGATAGGCAAAACAACCCTGTACAGTAAAGGAACTTAGGAGACATCACCATCCCTGACTTCAAACCCTATTATAGTGAAATAGTCCTGATAACAGCTTGGTACTGGAACAAAAATAGACAGGAAGACAAATCGAATTGAATTGAAAATCTTGATACTAACGCACATACCTAGGAACAACTGATATTTGACAAAGAAGCTAAAAATAGCCAATGGAATAAAGAAAGCATCTTCAACAAATGGTGCTAGCTTTAATGGATGTTGGTATATAGAAGACTGCAAATAGATCAGAGACCTCAACATGAATCCAGCCACACTGAGCATCTTAGAAGACAAAGTGAGAAGTACCCTTGTATGAATTGGAGACAGCTTCCTGAATATTACACCTTTAGCACACACTGAAATCAACAATTAATAAATGGGACCTCCTGAAACTGAGAAGCTTTTGTAAGGCAAAGGACACAGTCAACATGACAAAATGGCCGCCCATAGATTAGCCAAAGTTATTCACCAACCCCATATCCAAATTTTGGCTGAGCTCCAAAATTTACAAAGAACTCAAGTAGCTAGTTTCCAAAACACCTAATAATAAAATTAAAAAGTGGAGCACTGTGCTAAGTCGAGAATTCTCAATAGATGAATCGAAAATGGCTGAAAGACATTTAAGAAAGTGCTTAACATCCTTAGCCATCAGAGAAATCCAAATCAAAACAACTCTGAGATATCAATTTACTCCAGTCAAATTACAAAAATTAAAACACTAATGTTAACTTATGCTGGATGGGATGCAGAGAAAGGAGAACACTCCTCCACTGCTGATGGGAGTGCAAAATTGAACAGCCACTTAGGAAATCAGTATGGAGATTCCTCAGGAAAATGGGAATCAGTCTACCACAAGATCCAGCAATTCCCCTATTGGGCATATACCCAAAAGAAGCGCATTCATACAACAAGGACATCTGTTCAACTATGTTAATAACAGCATTATTTGTAATAACCAGAACCTGGAAGCAACCTAGATTTCCCTCAACTGAAGAATGGATACAGAAAATGTGGTACATTTACACAGTGGAGTACTACTTAGTGGAAAAAATAATGGACTCTTGAAATTCACAGGCAAATGGATGGAAATAGAAGAAACCATTCTGATTGAAGTAACCCAATCACAAAAAGAAAAACATGGTATGGAATTACTCATATATGGATTTTATACATACACCAAAGTATTGTCAGCCTATAATCAACACCACTAGAGAAGCTAAGCAACAAGGATGACTCTAAATGAGACACACATGGTTCCCCTGGAGAAGGGAAAAGGGAGAAGATTTCCTGAGCAAAATGGGATCATGGGGGAGGGGAGAGGGAGCTAGGAGAAGGAGAAGGGGAAAAGAGGAGGGGTAAGGAGGACATAAGTGAGCAGGAAGTTTGTGTAGGTGAAGAATAGAAAACAAAATAAGAGATGCCATCAAAACGGGAGCCAATATAGGTTTAAAGCAAAATCAGGCACTAAGAAAAGGTCCATAGATATACAAGTATGACACCAACTAACAATCTAAGCATCAGAGAAGAGGATAGCTGAAATACCCACCCCTAATAACAAGATTGACAACTAACTTATATACCATCATAGAGCCTTCATCCAGCAGCTGATGCAAGAAGAAGCACATACCCATAGCTAAAAACTGAACTGAACTGGAATCCATGTGAAGAGAAGGAGGAGTGATGTGCAAAGTGGTCAAGACTACGCTGGTGAAACACACAGAAACAATTGACGTGAACAAGAGGGAGCTCTTGGCCCCAGACAGATCACTGGGAAACAAGCATGGAACTGATCCAGAGCCCATAAATATGGGTGTCAGTGAGGAGGCATTGTAAATATATGGGGACTCTTTTAGTAGATCAGTACTTTTACCTAGTGTAAGAATGGACTTTGGGGAACAATTTTACATAAAGGGATACTCCCTCAGCCTAGACACTTGGGGGAGGTCCTAGGCCATATCCCAAAGGATATGACAGACACTGAATAGCCCACATGGAAGACCTCAGTCTCACTGGGGAGCAGAAATTCTATTAGATAGGTAGAGTGTTAATGGGAGGAAGGGAAGGAGAGGAGGGGGAGGGAATGGGAATTGACATGTAATACAATCTTATTTCTAATTTAAATAATAAAAAAGAAAGTTCATCAATGTAGTCCACCATATAAATAAACTGAAAAAGGAAAACCACATGATCTTCTCACTAAAAGCTGAAAAAGCCTTTGACAAAATCTAGCAACCCTTCATGATAAAGTTCTTGGAGAGATCAGAGATAACTGGAATATACATAAACACAATAAAAGCAATATACATCAAAACAACATCAAACTAAATGGAGAGAAATTAAATGTGTTTCCCCTAAAGTCAGGAATAAGACAAGGCTATCCACTCCATATCTTTTCAATATGGTATTTGATGTTCTAGTTAGAGGAATAAGACAACAAAAGGAGATAAAGCGAATACAAATTGGAAAGGAAGAAGTCAAACTTCACTATTTGCAGATGGTATGATAGTTTATATGAGTAGCCCAAAAAAATTGTAGGAGGGAACTTCTACAACTGACAAACACCTTCAGCAAAGTGGTAGGATACAAGATTAATTCAAAAATTAGTAGCTCTAATATACATAGATGATATATGGGCTGAGAAAGAATTCAGGGAAACATCAGCCTTTATAATAGCCATAAACAACAGAAAATATCTTGGTGTAACTCTAACCAAACAAGCAAATGGCCTATATAACAAGAAGCTTGAGTCTTTCATGAAAGAAATTAAAGAAGATACCAGAAAATGGAAAGATCTCCCATGCTCTTAGACGGGATGGATAAACATAATAAAAATGGAAATCTGACCAAAAGCAATCTACAGATTCAATGCAATACCCAACAAAATCCCAGCACAATTCTTCACAGACTTGAAAGAACAATATTCAACTTCATATAGAAAAACAAAAAGAACCATTATAGCTAAAACAATCCTGTACAATAAAGGACCATCTGGAGCATCCCCATCCCTGACTTCAAGCTCTTCTATAGAGCTCTAGAAGAAAAAAAAAGCCTGGTTTTGGCATAAAAACACACAGGTGGACAAATAGAATTAAATCAAATATCCCAAAATCAACCCACACACCTAGGAACACCAAATTTTGGACAAGGAACCTAAAATTATAAAATGGAAAAAAGAAAATATAGTCAGAAAATGGTGCTGGTATAATTGACTGTAAACTTGTGGAAGATTGCAAATAGGTCCAGATCTATCGTAATGAACAAATTGAAGTCAAAATGGATCAAACACCTCAATATAAATCCATTCACACTGAACTTCATAGAAGAGAAAGTGAGAATTACACTTAAATGCATAGGCACAGGAGACCAATTCCTAAATAGAACACCAATATCACAGACACTGGAACCCTGTTCCAGAAACAGATTGTAACAGATGCAGAAATCCACAACAAACCATTGGGCCAAGTCCCTGGAGTACACCTGAAGTGAGGGACAAGCAAGTCAAGGATATGATGAGGAAACCTACAGAATCAGGTGACCAGAGCTAGGGAGAGATAACTGAATCTCATCTGACAAATGAGGAACCTACATAAGACTGAACTAGACTCCCTTAATAAAGGTGATGATGGTGCAGCTGGAACAATGTATGAGGCTACTGGCACTGGGTTCAAGACCTAACACTAATGCACAAACTGAGTTAGTGGAGCCTACTCGATATATAGAGATATCTTGCTCAGCCTAGACACAGGGGTATGGGGTGGGTGGAGAGGTACCAAGATCCTGCCTTAACAAGATGATGGCATAGACTTATTTGACTTCCTATGGGAGGCCTTGCCCTCTCTGAGGAACAGATGGGAGATGGGGAGGGAAGTAGGGGTAGCAGGAGTAGAGGATCGGGGGAAGTTGGAATTGGAATGTAAAATAAAATAAATTAATATAAATAAAAAGAGGTAATGACAAACATGACAAAATAAATATAATAAGATGAATATAAAACTTTTATAATCAAGTTGGACATGACAGTCCAATATGAAGTGTAGCAAGAGCAGGCACAAAATAAAATTACAGAAGAATTACATTAACTTCAACATTCTGAGCCAAATCCAACCTACAGTAGTCAGGCTACATTAGAGGCATATTTCCAGAAGAAAATCTATCACCTGAAAACATCAATATAATTTATGGAGCCAACCATTCTGTTAATTCAGAAATAAAAATACAAATAGTCAAGAAATATTTAAAAGGCAGAAAAATTAAATGTCAAAATGACCTTAGCATAATTCCAGTTTCATGTCCCTTAGAAAATGTAATTCCTTTGAAAGATATGTGAAGAAAGTGTTTTTTAACTTTCATGTGTTCCTTTAATTAGAATATTTTTTGTAGGTTCATCTATATATTTGTGTATGTCAGTGTGGTATTCCTTTTAGCAGTCAATAACATTCCTTTGTGTAAATGCTCCCAATGTTGCTTCTCTGTTCATCAATTAATGGATAAATGAGATATTATTTGGAGCTATTGTTAATATGTTGCAATAAATATTTATGCTTAAAATTTTGGGAACATGTGATCTTACTGCTTTTTTCCTATTTTTATTTGTTCAAATAAGAAACAAGCCTGCTTCACATGTCAATCCATGCTCCCTCTTGCACTCCACCAACCCTGCCACCCACCAACCCTTCACCCCAACCCACATTTGCTCCCCATGGAGGGTATGGGCCTCCAAGGGGATCCCCAATGTCTGTCATATCATCATGAGCAGGGCCTAGTCCCTCCCCCATGTGTTCAGGCTGAGAGAGAATCTCTCCAACTGTGAGGGGCTCCCAAAGTCCTTTAATATGCCAGGGATAAATACTGATCTACTCCCAGAGGCCCCATAGAGTGCTCAGACATCCTCACTCTCACTGTCATCCACCTTCATAGGTGGATAGCCATCGGTCTGGGGTCCATGTGCTCCCCTGTGTTCAGTTCTGCTGGTTCTGTAGGTTTTACTAGCACAGTCTGTTATTGACTCCTTTACACATCACTCCTTCCTTTCTGAAACTAGGATCTAGAGTTCACTTCAGGGTATTCCTGTGGGTGTCTGCCTCTGCTTCTATCAACCACTAGATGAGGGCTCTAGGATGGCATATAAGGTAGTCAATAGTCTGTTTATATGGGAAGGGCATTTAGGGTAGCCTCTCCACTATTGCTTAGATTGACAATTGGTGTCATCCTTGTAGATCTCTAGAAATCTCCCTAGTGCCAGATCTCTCCTTGAACCTATAATGGCTCCCTCTATCATGGTATCTCTCATCATTCTCTCCTCTATTCTTCCCCTGACTCAATCATCTTGCCCCCCCATTTCCTGCACTCCCTTCCTCTTCTCAGCCTGTTACAATAAATCTTTCTCTCAAAAGCTGCCAAGTCCCACCACCACATGTGTGCTTTACGCCAGCCACCTGCTCGAGTTAGGCCCAAATGAATACACAGAAACTTGTATTAGGTTCAACGCTGCTTGGCCAATGACTAGGATTCTTCATCTGTTAGCTCAGTCTTAATCATCATAAATCTATATATTTTATAAGACTTAGCTTATTGAATGCCTTATTGGCGTCCCTCCTTGCTGGTGGATCACATTGTGC
Source organism: Cricetulus griseus (assembly GCF_003668045.3). Lineage (NCBI taxonomy): Eukaryota > Metazoa > Chordata > Mammalia > Rodentia > Cricetidae > Cricetulus > Cricetulus griseus. The sequence goes on from NW_023276827.1 coordinate 51,287, forward strand.
CACTGGAGCAGGAGCAGAGGGGAAAAGAGCGCCCTTCCTGTTTCTCCTTTGTTTAAATATGAGTCTCCTTGCTATGTCACTTCCTGCCTGGATCAGCACTTCTCTACTGAATTTCCCAGAATCCTCTTCGACTCCTAGTCCCATATAACTTGCTGTCTCATTGGTCAAACAGTATTTTATTTAACAATCAATAAGATAAACATACACAGAAGTACTTTCCCCATCATCACCCTCTCTTTTTCTCAGCTCCTTCTCCCCTACCCACATGCACCCAATTTGCTCAGTAGATCTTATCCCCCTCTCCTTCTCCTGGGGACCATGCATTCCTCTCTTGGGGTACTCCTTGTTTCCTAGTTCCTCTGGTGATGTGGATTGTATGCAGGCAATCCTTTGCTCTAAGTCTATAATCCTTATATGAGTGAGTACATACTATGTTTGTCTTTTTGTGACTGGGTTACTCACTCAGGATGATTTCTTCTAGTACCATCCATTTGCCTGCAAATTTCAAGATTCCATTGCTTTTTTCCTCTGAGTAGTACTGCATTGTGTAAATGTACCACAGATGAATGAAAGTCTTAAGGATACTTAGAAATATTAAGGAGAATATACATTGACACATATGCATTTAAAAAGTAAAATGAGAGTTTAACAAACACACATACATCATTAAAATGAACATTATAATGCTAATGAAATTAATGAAAATATTAAATGGTTTAAATCTTCAACAACAAACTAGATTAATGACAAGAAATTCTCCTGATACAAAAGCAAAACCATGGCTGTTGTACCTGAGATGATAAATTGCTGGCACTTGAGGTCTAGGCAAACCACTCATGCAATTACCCAAGTTCCACATCACCTATTTGGCACACTGATGTAGAGTTCTATGTCCCTCTCCAGTCAAGCAGCACATTGTCATCTAGACTGGGTGAAGCAATGAGTTTTTGGTAGACACTGTATCACTGTGGGAGGATAATGTGTAGTTTGCATGCAATAATAAACTCCTAAATCCTCAGGCTCCACTCTGCTTATTTTGAGTGTGAAATCTGTCCCTGACCCACTGCCACTGAACCTGTCAGGGACCCCTGAATCCAGTGTGGACACCCGATAGATTAGGCGCCGTGGAGAATGGCCTGGCCTCTGTATGAACCAATACAAATAGGTGATTCCATCACTATATAAGAGGCTCTGACTTGACCTGCAAGAGATGGAGGCTGATTGTCCAATGGTAACTGACAAAGAGCGTGGTGTCTGGGTCAGCACAACATCACCGCTGTTTCCTGAAATTGTAATAGAATAGTGAAAAGTCATGTAAAAACTTCCCAAACCCTCTGAATTCCTTACTTACTCATTCCACATGAGATTCTGGTATGTTTTTTGACTTTAATAAATGTATCTAATGCTGTTTTATAAGACAAATGGGTTGAACATCCTAAAGTCACAATCTACAGCAACCTATCCCATAAACATCATAGTGTTCATAGTAGCAAAACTCCTGTATCATCTGGAAATTCTTATTATCACATAAGTATATCACATGCCCATCCTAGCAAAAGAAAGCTGCTTTGTAACACAAGAACTGCAAACATGGGTAGCCAGAGCCCACCCTCTATCCCTATTTTCCTCCTGTAACTCATTCTCTCCTTACCCACAATCCAGAGCATTAACAGAAACAGGGACTGCACAGGGCACATCATTTTCATGAATGAACTAAGGAGGGTTCTCAGTAAAGGCAAGAGCACAGTTTGTCTTTTATATCAGGATAGCAAGGCAAGGACCTCCCTAGGGAACAATATGCAAATATGCTGGTCTGTATAGCAGTACACATTGAGGGGACAGTTATGAGAGTTTCTTGAATTTGAAAAATAATCCAAAAAGGTCCTCTATACCAGGAGTGAATGTAGTAAAAGCAATATGTTGTGACTGATAAGAGAATAGCAGTATGCTGGAAGATTAGCAATGTGGTTCAAATCAATTATATAATACATTAACAAGAAGAAATTTAGTAAAATTTTGTCTAAACATACAGAGCTAAATTTCAGAGACCTATAAAATGTATTTAAGACCCAAAATTCGTGATTGTCATGATTATGAAACTTGGTGCTACTATTCAATAGTACACTGCAAGATTACAAGATGGAAGCAAATAACTCAATTCTCTTCAAAATATTCAGTGCAGTCTTAATGAGTTTTAGAATATAACTTGATTATAATCAACCAATCTGATTTATGTGTTGAATATGTTTCACAAATAACATGTATTATACACATTGCCAAAATAAACTTACACAAAATTTACATAAAATTGAAATATACTTTGTATTTAATTTCTCATAAGCTTACATATCAGAGAAACTTTGGACTTCTTAAGTACACTGAAGATTATGTATTTTTTTAAGTTGTCAAATTTCATTTGAATGAAATCATACAGCTCATGTGTTTCAATGGCAACATCATTTTCACTGTATACCTGTTTCTTTAGCGTTTCACTTATGTTCTGTGAATAAATATAATGTCTCTATTTCTGGATCCTTCAGTGATAGCAACATTTATTCTTCCATGTGGACATTTTTATTTATCTATGTTGAGAAGCAATAAATAAACATATTATGAATACATTTATTCCTGATTATATAAAAACATATATCTCCACTTATCTTGAGGAAATACCTATTTGTGTATTTGTCCACCTCCATGTCAGATATAAAAATGAAGCCTATTTGAGTTTATTAACTGTAGATCATTTTTTGCAACAGTGTCAATGTTTGTAGTGCACATCATTCTCAGTCATTGTGAGGTACATTTCCTTATATCATAAGAGATATTAGATCATTGGATTCTTAGTATTTTTTTAAATCCTGGTACAAGAAAGAGACTAAGTTCCAAGATGTAAATTTAGATGCATTATGACAATAAGGGTAGTCACTAATCTGATTATAGTGGAAGTTCAGTTCAGGTACCCTCTAAAATGTGACTGGGTGGTTTCGCTTGGTTCAGACTTGTGGATTCCTGGGATGTTCCCTAGCATCAAGCTTCTCACTTACCACATAATGGTTCCCTCTATCACTATATCTCTTTAAATTCTCTCCCTCTCTGTCCCTCATCTGATTCAACAATCTAGATCCCTCTTGTTCCCATTCCCCATCACCTCCCTTCTAAGTCCTCCTGGTTTATCCAGGAGATATTCATTATTTCCCCTTCCTGGGGACTTTCATGCATGTCCCTCTTAGGGTAATTCGTTTTACCTATCTTATCTGAGATTGTGGATTGTAGCCTGGTTATCCTGTGCTTTACATATAATATCTACTTATGAGTAAGTACATACCATGTTTGTCTTTGTCTTTCTGAATCTAGGTTAGAACCTACATCTACTAACTGATGGTAGCAGGCAGTGACCTACAGGCAAGCTGAGCTACTGGAGTTCATTGAAGAGAGGGAGGAGGGATTATATGAGCAAGGAGGGTGAAGAACCTGATGGTAAAACTCACAGAGACAGCTGACCTGAGCTAATGGAAACTGGACTGACATCTGAGAAACCTACATGGGAAAGAACTAGGCCTTCTGACTGTAAGTGACAAATATGTGACTTGATCTCTTTGGGGGGTGACAGTGAGACATGTACTCATCCGAGTGCATGGCTTTTTTTTTTTTGGAGTCCATTCCCTATACTGGGATATCTTGCTCACCCTGATGCAGGAGGATCAACTTGGTCCTGCCTCAACTTGGTATGCCAGAATGTGTTGATTCTCCAAGAGAGGCCTTATCCCCTCTAAGGAAGTGGATGGGGGTTGGAAGGGGAGAAGAAAGGTAGGAAAAGTGGATTGAGGGAAAAATGGAGTTGGAATGTAAATAAAATTAATAAAAAAACAGAGAAAACACTTTAAAAAGAAAATAAATTCAAATTCATTTCATACAATTTATTCACAGATCTCCCTGAGGTTTTCACTCTACTTTTAAATTTTATCTCTAGGTCATTGACTAGTTAACATGAACATCATTTTTTTGCTAATGCATTTTAGATTTGTAAAACAATGCATCTGCCTGTAGGAAAGTTTTGGATATACGTGACAATTGATTTTTTTTTCAATATCTATGGTTCCAAAGGATAGGGTAAGACAGCCTCAATTATCTATACAAAAAGAGAGTGTGTAAATCATATTATTTTAAACAAATAGAATATTGAATACATAGCCATTTAGAAGACATTACATATGGGCACAAAATTTACCCTACATGTAAACTAATTACCACACAGATGAATGTGAACTTGGAATAGTATACAGTAGGGAAGTTCTAGTTAGTCTGATTTTGGGAATGACTTAGTAATGCACCAAAATGATGAGTTATGAACTAAAGTGTAAAAGTCAGATTTGAACAACTTCCCAAATTTTAGTCTGTGAAAACCAGTCAGGAGACCACAATGCTTTCACTTAAAGGATTAGTTTCTTAAATATATAAACACTTCTTCAGTACAACAATAAAGACAAAAAATCTTTTTATTTCAAAAATTAAGTAATTATATTGTTTTAGAAAATGAAGTAAGGATTTCATTAGGAACTTCGTCCAAGACTATATTCACACAGTGGAATATGTCTAGTAAAATCTGAGAATGAAACAGAGAGAATTTTAAAAAGGTGACAGGGATATATACAATAAGCTTGTTGTCTGCCCTCCCCTGCTCACAGAGACCTGAGACCTGGTGTCTGCTCAAGGGATCCGAAATTGGTCAGCAGGCTCCAGCACACCCAAAGACTGTCAATGCCCCAGGAACAGTCCCCCTTCCATCCACCAGCCCAGGTAGGACAGGGGCTGTTTTGCTTTGGGCTCCCCTACCCTGCTGCAGGACACCTGACACCTGGAATCTGCTCATGAAATCAGACACTGGACTCCAGCACACCCAGAGACTGCCCAGGCCCCAGTAATGGTCCCACCTTCATCCACAAGAAAAAGACTGACATCAGAATATTAGAATTGTTTACATCTACCAGAAGGGATCCTTGGTCCCATAACCTCTATGAGAGGAGGAGACCCCTACTGCATCCACTTGAAGAAAGGATAGGAAAAATACAATATAAAAGCACATCCAACAACAGAAAAACCAATGTGACACCACCGGAGACTAGGACCCATACACCAGCAAAACATGAAGATCACAATGCAGATGAAGCAGAGGAGAGTGACCTTAAAAACGTCTTCAGGAAAATGATACAGGGCCTCAAAGAGGATATGAGAAAATTCCTTAAAGAAATTGAAGAAAAACCAAAAAACAAAAAATACAAGATACCAACAAATCTTTGTAGAAAACACTTCAAGACCAAAAAACTGAAATAGAGACAATAAAGGAAACACAATCTGAGGGAAGATTGGAAAGAGAAAAGCTGGATAAATGATCAGGAACTACAGATGCAAGCTTAACCAATAGAATACAAGAGATGGAAGAGAGAATCTCAGGAGTTGAAGATACACCAGGAGAATTAGACCCATCAACCAAAGAAAATCTTAATTCCAACAAATACCTAACACAAAATATCCAGGAAATATGGGATACCGGGAAAGACCAAACCTAAGAAAAATAGGTATAGAAGAAAGTGTAGAAATCCAACTCAAAGGCCCAGAAAACATATTCAACAAAATCATAAAAGAAAAATTTCCCAATCTAAAGAAAGACATGCCAAAGAAAGTACAATAAGCCTACAGTACACCAAATAGACTGGACCAAAAAAAAAAAAAGATCTCCTAGCCAAATAATAATCAAAATCCCAAACATATGGAATAAAGAGAAATTATTAAGTGCAGCAAAGGAAAAAAAATTAAGTAACATATACAGGCAAACCTATCAGAATTACAGCTGACTTTTCCATGGAAACTCTGAAAGCCAGAAGGTCCTGGATACATATTCTACCTACACTGAGAGATTCAAATGCCAGCCCAGACTACTCTCTTCAGCAAAGCTCTCAGTCATTATAGATGTAGAAAACAAGATATTCCATGAAAAAAAAACAGAGTGAAAAATATATATCCTCCAATCCAATCCTAAAGAAAGTTCTGGAAGGAAAACTGCAATGTAAGGAAGTTAACTACAACCAGAAAAATATATGAAATAGATAATGCCGCTTTACCAACATCCAAAAGAAAAAATGGTTGGAAACCTACACATAATTTCACCACCACCACCAAATCCAAAACAAACAAGAATCAACAATCAATGGTCATTAATATCCCTAAATATTAATGGTCTTACCTTGCCCATGAAAAGACACAGGTGAGCAGAATGGATAAGAAGACAGAATCATCCTTCTGCTGCATACAAGAAACAAATCTCAACTTCAAAGACAGAGGGTACCTAAGAATTAAAGTTTGGGAAAAGATTTTCCAATCAAATGGATCCAAAAAACAAATGGTGATAGAAATTCTAATATCCAATATATTGGACTTTAAACTAAAATCAGTCAAAAGAGATGAAGGAGGTAATTTCCTCCTCATCACAGGAGAAATCCATCAGCATGAAGTCTCACTTGTGAACATTCATGCCCCAAATGCAAAGGCATCCACGTTCATAAAAGAAATATTATTAAAACTCAAATCACACATAAAACTGCACACACATATAGTGGGAGACTTCACCACTCCACTCTCAAAACCGGACAGGAATACCACACAGAAACTTAACAAAGAACTAATAGAAATTATGGCCAATTGTGCTTAACAGACATCTATAGAGCATTCCATCCAAATAAAAAAACAATATACCTTATTCTCAGTGCCACATGGAACCTTCTAAAAAATCGATCACATACTTGGCAACATAGCAAACCTCAACAGTTACAAAAAATTAAAATAACCTCCTGTATCTTATCAGACCACCATTCATTAAAGTTAGAATTCAACAACAACACAAATTGCAGAAAACCTACAAACACATGGAAATTAAGTAATGCCAAATTGCACAATCCTTGGTCTAGGAAGAAATAACAGAAGAAATTAAAGGTTTCCCAGAATTCAATGAGAATGCAGACACAACATACCAAACCTTATGAGACACTTTGAAAGTAGTGCTAAGAGGAAAGTTCATAGCGCTGAGTGCCCATATGAAGAAACAGGAGAATAATCACACAAGAGAATTAACAGCACAACTGAAAGCTCTAGAATACAAAGAAGCCAATACACCCTTGAGTAGTAGACACCAGGAAATAATCAAATTGAGGCCTGAAATCAATAAAGTGGAAACTTGGAAAACAATACAAAGAATCAATGAAACAAAGAGTTGGTTCTTTGAGAAAATCAACAAGATAGTCAAACCTTTATCCTAACTTACCAAATGGCAGAGCATGAACATGCAAATTAATAAATCAGGAAAGAAAAGGGGACATAACAACAGACACAGAAGGAATTCAGGGAATCATAAGGTCATACTTTGAAAACCTATATTCCTCAAAATTCAAAAATCTAACAGAAATCGACAATTTTCTGTACAGTTTTCACTTACCAAAATTAAATCAAGAACGCATAAGCAACTTAAATAGACCCATAACCCCTAATGAAATACAAGCAGTCATCAAAAATATACCAACCAAAAAAAGCCCAGGACCAGATAGCTTCAGTGCAGAATTCTAACAGAAATTCAAGGAACAACTAACAACAATTCTCAAAATATTCCACACAATAGAAGCAGAAGGTCATTGCCAAACTATTTTTAAAAGGCTACAAGCACCTTGGTACTCAAGCTACACAAAGACACAGCTAAAAAAGAGAACTACAGACCAATATCCCACATGAACATTGATACAAAATTACCCAATAAATTACTGGCAAGTCAAATCCAAGAAGATACCATAGAAATCATCCACCATGATCAAGTAGGCTGCATCTCAGGGATGCAAGGATGGTTCAACATACAAAATTCCATCAATGTAATCCACCATATAAACAGACTGAGGAAAAAACCATATGATCATCTCATTAGACACCAAAAAAGTCTTTGAAAAAATCCAAAACACCTTCATGATAAAGGTCATGGAGAGATCAGGGATAACATGAACAACTTTAACATAATAAAAGCAATATACAGAAATATGACAGCCAAAATCAAATTAAATGGAGAGAAACTCAATGCAATTCTGTTATGATAAATCTTTTTGCCAAAAGCCGCCTGAGCCCCACCGCCATGTGTGAGCTTTACGCCAGCTGTCCACCCAAGTTAGGCCCAAATGAATACATAGAGAGACTTGTATTAGTTACAAAGCTGCTTGGCCAATGACTAGGATACTCATTTGTTAGCTCAGTCTCAATTACCATACATCTATATATTTTATACGACTTATCTTATCGGACGCCTTATTGGCATCCCTCCTTGCTGGTGAATCACATCGTGATGCTGGAGCAGGAGCTGAGGGGAAAGGAGAGCGACAATTCCTTTTTCCTCTTCTTAAATGAGTCTCCTTGCTATGTCACTTCCTGTCTGGAACACCACTTCTCTACTATATTTCCCAGAATCCTCTTTGACTCCTAGTCCAGCCTAATCTGCTGTCTCATTGGCCAAGCAAGTACTTTATTTATAAACATACACAGAAGTATTTCCCCCATCACAATTCCTCTAAAATCAGGGACAAGACATTGTTGCACACTCTCTCCAAACTTTTTCAATACTGTCCTATGAGTTCTACCTAGAGCAATAAGACAACAAAAGGAGATCAAGGAGATAAAAATCAGAAAGGAAGAAGTCAAACTTGCACTATTTGCAGACGATATGATAGTCTATATTAGTGACCCAAAAAATTCTACCAGGGAAATCCTACAGCTGAGAAACACCTTCAGCAAAGTGGAAGAATACAACATTAACTAAAAAAAAGAAAAAAACTGTAGCCCTACTGTATACAGATGATACATTTGTGGGGAAAAAAAAGAAACATCACCCTTTACAATTGGCACAAACAACATAAAATACCTTGGGGTAACACTAACCAAAAAAGTAAGACCTGTACCATAAGAATTTTGGGTCTCTAAGGAAAAAATTAAAGAAGATACTAGAAAATGGAAGGATCTCCCATGTTCTTGGATAGGTAGGATCAACATAGTAAAAATGGCAATCTTGCCAAAAGGAATCTACAGATTCAATGCAATCCCCATAAAAAACGCAACACAATTCTTCACAGACCTTGAAAGAATAATCCTCAAGTTTATATGGAAAAAACCCAGGAGAGCCAAAACAACCCTGTACAATAAAGGAACTTTGGGAGGCCTCAACATCCCTGACTTCAAGCTCTATTACAGAGGTATAGTCTTGAAAACAGCTTGGTATTGGCTCAAAGTAGACACGCAGACCAATATAATAGAGTTGAAACACCGATATTAATCCACAAACCTACAAACACTTGATTTTTGACAAAGAAGCTAAATTTATATGATGGAATAAAGAAAGCATCTTTAACAAATGGTCCTGGCATAACTGGATTCTGGAGTGTAGAAGACTGCAGAGAGATCCATGTCTATCGCCACACACAAAACCTAAGTCCAAATGGATCAAAGACCTCGACCTAAATCCAGCCACACTGAACCTATTTGAAGACAAATTGGGAAATACCCTTAAATTGATTGGTACAGGGGACCCCTTAATGAACATTACACCAGTAGCATGGACACTGAGATCAATAATTGATAAATGGGACCTCCTGAAAGAGAGAAGCTTCTGTAAGGCTAAGGAAACAGTAAGACAAAACAGCAGCCCACAGATTGGGAAAAGATATTCACCAACCCCACATCTGACAGGGGCTGATTTCCAAAATATACAAAGAACTCAGTAAGCAAGTCTCCAATCCACCAAACAATCCAATTAAAAAGTGGTGTACAGAAATAAATAGACAATTCTCAATAGAGAAATCTAAATGGCTGAAAGACACTTAAGAAAGTGTTCAACATCCTTAGTCATCAGGGAAATGCAAATCAAAACAACTCTGAAATACCATCTTACTCCTGTTAGAATGTCTTAAACAAACAAACAAACAAAAAACAATGATAGTTTGTGTTGGAGAGGATGTGGAGAAAGGGGAACACTTCTCTACTGCTGGTGGGAATGCCAACTTGTACAGGCACTTTGGAAACTGCACACATGGGTAGCCTGAGCCCACCCTCTATCCCTATTTTCCTCCTGCAACTCATTCTCTACTTACCTACAATCCAGAGCATTAATAGAAACAGGGACTGCACAGGTCACATCATTCTGATGAATGAACTAAGGAGAGTTCTCAGTGAAGGCCAGAGGACAGTTTGTCTTTTATATCATATCAGCAAGGCAAGGACCTCCCTAGGAAACAATATGCAAATACCCTGGTCTGTATAGCAGTACACATTGAGGAGACAGTTACGTGAGTTTCTTGAATTTGAAAAATAATCCAAAAAAGGTACTCTATACCAGGAGTGAATGTAGTAAAAGCAAAATGTTGTGACTGATGAGAGACTAGCAGGCTTCTGGAAGATTAGCAATGTGGTTTAAATCAATTTTATAATACATTTAAAAATTAGTCCTGTTGTTGAGCTTGAAATTTGGTAAAATTTTATCTAAACATACAGAGCTAAATTTCAGAGACTCAAAAAAATATATTTAAGACACAAAGTTCATGATTCTCATGTATGAAACTTGGTGCTACAATTCAATAGTGCACTGCGGGATAACAATATAGAAGCAAATCACTCAATTATCTCTTCAATATATTGAGTTTAATCTTAATAAGTTTTAGAAAATGACTTGATTATAGTCGAGCAAACTGATATATGTGTTGAATATGTTTCACAAAGAAATATTTACTATAAACATTGCCATAATAAACTTATACATAATTTACATAACATTTAAATGTTCTTTGTATTTAATTTCACCTAAGCTTACATATCAGAGAAACTCTGAACTTCTTAAGCTCACTGAAGATTATGTGTTTTTTAAATTCTCAAATTTTGTTTGAATGAAATCATACAGCTCATATGTTTCAATGGCAGCTTCATTTTGACAGTATACCTGTTTCTTTCACTTATGCTGTATAAATAAATAAATAAATAAATAAATAAATAAATAAAATGTCTCTATTTCTGGATCCTTTAGTGATGGCAAAATTTATTCTTCCATGTGGACCTTTTTTATTTTTCTATCTTTAGAAGTAATTAATAAATATATTATGAATGCATTAATTCCTGATTTTATATATAAACATTTATCTCTACTTATCTTGAGCAAATCCCTGTGTATTTGTTCAACTCCATGTCAGATATAAAAATTTAGCCTATTTGAGTTTATTAACTGTAGATCATTTTGTGCAGCAATGTCAATGTCTGTAGTGCACATCATTCTCACAGTCATTGTGATGTACATTTCCTTACAGTTACAAGAGATATTTGATCATTGGATTCTTAGTGTTTTGGGGGCCCGTGGTACAATCAAGAGACTATGTCCCAATGTATAAATGTAGATGCATGATGACAATTAGGACAGTCACTAATCTGATTATAGTGGAAGTTCAGTTCAGGTAGCCCCTCGACTGTGACTGGGATGCTTAGCTGGGGTCAGACTTGTGAATTCCTGGGTTGCTCCCTAGCATCAAGCTTCTCACTAACCCCATAATGGCTCCATCTATCACTATATTTTTTAAATTTCTCTCTCTCTCTGTCCATCCTACAACTCAGCAATCTAGATCCATCTTATTCCCATTCCCCATCCCCTCCCTTCTAAGTCCTCCTAGTTTATTCAAGAGATCTTAACTTTTTCCCCTTCCTGGGGCCCTTCATGCAAGTCCTTCTTAGGGTCCTTCTTTTTAGCTAGCTCCTTTGTGGTTGTGAATTGTAGCCTGGTTATCCTGTGCTTTACATATAATATACACTTATGAGTGACTACATACCGTGTTTGTCTTTGTCTTTCTGAGTCTAGATTATAACCTACATCTAATAACTGATGGTAGCAGATGGTGACCTACAGGCAAGCTGAGCTACTGGAGTTCAGTGAAGAGATGGAGGAGGGATTGTATGAGCAAGGAGGTAAAACTGATGGTAAAACTCACAGAGACAGCTGACCTGAGCTAACGGAACCTACACTGACATCTGGGAATCCTACATGGGGTTGAACTAGGCCCTCTGACTGTAGGTGACAAATATGTGACTTGATCTCTTTTGAAGGTTGGCAGTGAGACCTGGACTTTTCCTGGGTGAATGGCTTTTTTGGAGTCCATTCCCTATAGTGGGATATCTTGCTCAACTTTGATGCAGGAAGAGGGACTTGGTACTGCCTCAACTTGGTATGATAGACTTTGTTGACTCTCCAAGAGAGGCCTTACCTCCTCTGAGGAAGTGGATGGGAAAAGAATGGGGAGGAGAAAGGCGGGGGAATTGGAGAGATGGAAAACTGAAGTTGGATTATAAAAAATAAATTAATAAGAAAACAGAGAAAAATTTTTTTAAAAAGAAAAGAAATGCAAATGCATTTCTTATACATTGTTTACAGATCTCCTTGTAGCTTTCACTCTTTTTTTAAATTTTGTCTCTAAGTCATTGACTGCTTAACATGAACATCATTTTGCTAATGCCTTATAGATTTGTAAAAAAGACTCAGATGCCTGCAGGAAAGTGTTGCTGATATGTGGCAATTGATTTATTTTCTTTCCAATATGTAGGGTTCCAAATGATAGTTTATGACAGCCATAAATACTGCCTCAATTAGCTATACAAAAAGAGAGTGTGCAAATCATATTAACTTAAACAAATGGAAGAATGAATACATATCATTTTAAAAGACATTACATATGGGCACAAGTAATTTACCCTACATATAAATTAATTACTGCAGAGATGAATGTGAATTTGAAACTAGGGCACTCTTAACATATACAGTAGGGAAATTCCGGTTAGCCTGGGGTTTGAGGATGACTTAATAATGCACCAAAATGATGATCCCAGAACTACAATGTCTAAATCAGACTTGAACAGCTTCACAAATTTTAGTCTGTGAAAAACCCTGTCAGGAGACCACAACTCTTTCTCTTAAAGGATTACTGTCTTAAATATCCAAACACTTCTTCAGTACAACAATAAAAACAAGAAAATCTTTTTATTTTAAAAATTAGATAATTATATCATTTTAGAAAATGAAGAAAAGATTTCAATGGGAACTTCATCAAAGAGTTATGCACATAACGGAATATGTCTAGGAAAACCTGAGAAAGAGAGGGAGTTTCAAAAATGTGACAGGGATATATAAACTAAGTTTGTTTCTAATTTAAATAAAAATGCTAAAAATAAAACAAAACAAAACAACCCCTCCAAAAATGTGACAGTGTCATTTTTATTTAAAGAAATGACTTCCTGAAGGAGAATGACCAGCCTTCTGATCACAAAGGATTTGTGGCTCCCTGCAAAATAACTGCCTAAGAATAGAGGACACATGGCTACTTAGATAACAGCAAAAGCTACATTACTTTTGAATTGCAGTGAAATTTAAAAGTACAAGGAGTGTTATATAATATGTTATCTTTTTCAATACATTTACACATATATAATGTAATTCCTCACTCCTTGTTACTATTTGACTCAATGAGGATCCCCGGAATGAGAATCAAGCTATTTGTTCTCAACTTCCTATCATTACTAGCACTGCTGTATGAATCCCAACTGATGCTATAAAACTGATGCCCTGGATGCTTAAAAAATTTCTGAAGCCAAGTTTACCTTTTGTTATAATTTCTTTTGACATATTATAGTTGATGCAGATTCATCTAACTCAACAATTGTCCAGCAAATGAAGTTTCCTGTATATTTCAACAAAGAGGTTTAAGATATAAAATTTATCTGTCACAATGTTTCCATTTTCTTGGTTAGAGTGGCATTGAGGAGGGAAAACAGAAGCTAAAATATTTTAGTGATACTGCAATTATTTATGCTTGCAGACTGTAACTAAGTAGGTTTCAGTGGGGGGCATGAATGTAAAACTTATTAATGAAATTTGCAGAGCTACTATCATATCTCTGCAAGAGGAGAAAAAAGAGAATACATTAGAGACTCCATCTCTGTATCAAAAGATGCCACCCAGTGATACTCAATACTTGCCTACTTCTAAGAAATGCTCTTAGCAAGGGTTAGCACAAGCAAAAGCATCTGTGGCAGCACTGTCTCATACTTCTGATTCCAGGCGGGGATTTTATTATGATTTGTGTCATTGTTGAGTGGGGAACTTACTATGCTCTTGATAGTAATAAATTCCATCATCTTCAGACTCCAGGCTGCTGAGTGTAATAGCAAAATCTATCACAGACTCACTGCCACTAAATGTAGATAGGACACTATCTTTCAAGATAGATGTTGAGCAAATTAGTGGCATAAGAGTTTTCCTCATTTCTGCTGATATCAAAATAACCCTATGCCAATGCTCTCATTAGACTGACAAATAATGGTGACCTTGTCTCATAGAGATGCAGACAGAAATAGTGGAGACTGATTCATCTTATCGATTGATGAATAAAACACAGTGTGGCCAGTGGTCAGGAAGGCAGGATAGGCAGGGCAACCAAGGAGGATGATTCTGGGAAGTATAGGTAGGGCAGAGTCAGAATGTGTGCCTGGAAAGAAAGGATGCATGAGGTGTTCTCCAGTAAGCTAAGACCATGTAGAAATACATAGATTAGTAGTTATGGGTTAATAATTAATACAGAGCTAGCCAAAAAGACACCCAATACACTGGCCAACAGTATTATAACTAATATAGCATCTGTGTATCCATTTGCGGCTCAAGGGCCATGAGACCTGCAGGGCCAGAAAACTCATGTTTACACCACTCTACATGTCAACATCATATTATATAATGTCATGTTAGTATCACATATGTGGATTTGTTCTTGGATCAATACATACATTTTTCTCTCTTTTCATAAATGACAAGCACTGTCTATTAAGGAACAATACAAAAAAAACTGTAGGAAAGTTTGTGAGCTCATTTCACTGCTAATAGTTTATATAATTGGAGGCAGAGTATTTTTATCTTTCCTATGATTCTCTACCAATCTTGTAATAAAAGTTAAATAGATTTTCTTTCTTAGCTTTATTTTTTTAAGTTTTTTACATGCCTAGAATCTATTACCAATTTTCCTCTTCTGCTTATCAATGCTTCAGTTAACTCACACCAAAATTATCCAAAGTCAGAAAATCTTCTCCCTTTACATATACAGAGCTAAAATTTTCTTTCAAACCCCACTTGAATATACAAACATGACTGATTATCTTAATATACTTCAATCTATTGATACTGTTTCCTTTCCCCTCAGAAAAGCCAATTGATGGCCTTCTTCTACTTGACAATCTAGATCCCTCTTGTTCCCATTCCCCATCCTTCTTCCTCCCCCTTCTACCTTCTTCCAGTTTCCTGAGGAAATCCAGTCTTTTTCATTTGTCAAGTGAGGAGATACACTCTCTTGCTTGGTCTCTGGCCACAAAGGAATGTCAGTTGGCTGCTTCTTGGTTTCTCTGATCTAGTGGGTTTTAACCACAACATCTGACTCCTAATTCTTTATTGATAAATAGAGCAACTTAGCAAAATCACTCCACAGATAGCAGTTAGCAAATCTGATGTCATACTAAATGAGTATTCTAAACATTCGACAATTTATGTAAGTGCATGGGATTTCTTGGTTGGTTTTTGTCAACTTGACACAAAAATCTGACACATCTTAGAAGAGGGAACATCAATTGAGAAGATGCTTCAAAAATGGACTAATAGCCAAGTATGTGGGCCCTTTTCTTGAATAAATATTGATATGATAAGTGAAGTCCACTGTGGACAGTGACACCTAGACACATGTTCCTGTGACGTATAAAAAAGCAAAATGAAGAAATTGGGATGATATTGCTGCTTCACCTCCTGCCTCCAGCTGAATGCCCTGGCATCCCTCTGTGGTAGGCTGTGATGAGGATAAACAAGTCAAATAAACAATTTCCATAGTTGCTTTTTATGTGTTTTAGTCATGGTCTATATCACAGCAAGAGAAAGAAAAACAGACAGGTGGTTTATAATTTTAATCTTCATATTTTTCAGTTCCACACAAAACAAACTGATTTTCAAATTTGAGCCAAAACAATTTCCATCATTCCTCTTAATTATAATTTTTGGTAGAGTATTTGAATTGTCTCTGAACCTAGTTAATTGGATGGTAGTCATATTTTGAGTGCCTCCTTTTCATGTGTTGTGTTGCTGTTGACAGTGTTAGTATTATCTCCCACCACAGAACAGAGCATAGAAATATTTAGAGATAGTCAAATCTATAGATCTTCTCTGAGGCAAGTGCTACCAAAGTTGCTCTTGAAGCAAGCTAAGATTAACCCTGGAAATTAGAATACATAACTTAGCCTGGAAGTAACTAAAGTCCTCTCACTTCAGCTGCCCATAAGGGACTTTGAGGTTTTTGTCACATAGCAAATCACTGTGGATGACCAACCACTCATTGGCTGAAAATAGTAAGTGGCAGCATCCTCAGGTTCCAAATTGTGGATGATAAGAGTAATGTCTGTCCCAAACCTACTGCTACTGATCCAGACTGGGATGTCATCGGCCTTGTTGGATGCACCATGAATGAGGAGCGTGGGAACCTTCCCTGGTTTCTGATGGTACAAGGATATTTAGCTGCCAACACTCTGAGTGGATCTGCATATCAGGGTTGCTGTTTCACTGAGAGAAAAACTCAGGGAGTTAGGAGACTCTGTTGGAATTTCTCCAGGGACATCTAAGAATTGAAAGTAAAAAGAAAAGTCACCTGTGCAATCTAGCCCATACCACTGAATAATCTTCCTGTCTGGACTATGATCTTTTCCCTTTGATTACGTTCCTGGTAACAAAATTCAACAATGTTCAGAGTCTTTTCAAAGATTCACAAAATTATGTGGTTTCTCCTCACCTGAGATCCACAGCATTAGGAGACAGAGAGGCAGGGCTGGAGTTTACTCAGCTTACTCTATTTCCTGTCTGAAGGATATCTGACTGCTGAACCCTGAGTCACTGTTACAAACTCTACACACAAAAAAGGAATCTGAGATGAGACAAAAAAGCAGTAGGAGATGTGTGGGCTGGGCCTACAACTACAGAGAATTTTTTCCTTTTCTCTTCTCTTAGACAACTTATTCCCACAGGGTCACATTAAGAAAAGTCATTACCTCACTTTGAGGGTAGAATTTCCTTCTCAAATTCATAAAATGTATCTGTTTCTTCCTGCTAACCTTTCTCCTTAGGCTCATCTATATGGGGTTTGCAAGAAGCCTATTTGAGAGAATAAATCAGCAGTCCCAGAGCTCACTAAATCTAACATATGTATACAACCATATACATAAGTATAACATATGTATACTTATAATGATCCATAAATGAAAGCACTTAAGTTAGACATGCAATGTATGTTTAAGAAGCACTTCAGCAATGCAGTTGAGTGCAACACAGGCTATGATTTTACTTTAGAAGAAATGTGCATTCTATCCATCAAGCTGGGGTCTTCTACTGAGTATTTTCATAAGAAGTGCTTTTTCATGATGCATGTGCAAAAGCTGTCTCCAGCACTAATATCTTAAAAATGTGAAACTTTGAATATATTCTACACACACACACACACACACACACACACACACACACACACACACACCTGATCTAAGATGCATCAGCTGTCATTAGTTGTCAGTTTTTAGTCTTCAAACACAGCACATGAGGTAAATGAGGTGGTATGTTCTTGCTGCACTGGTAAATTACTCTGAGTCTAAGTATTTTCTCAAGTTTGTGTTGCATAATGAATCACAATTTCTATAATACTTTAATTTCCATCCTTTGCCTTCCACCTTCTAAATATATAATGGAAACAGTTTTGATAGTTACTCCAAATTCCAAGGAAATCTTCATATATTCCAGAAGATTTAACCTTCAGTTGGACATTATTGTTCCAATGTTTCTGAAGTCAAAACAAGATTGGTTTATAGACAATGAAACAATAATCAACTTAACCTTATTTTGTTTCACTTTCCATATCAATAGTATCGGGAATATCAATATTTTAATATTATTATGTATTTAATATGATGTATTAACATATATATTTCAGTATATAGATTAAATATGTCTTGTTCATCATTATATTTGGTTCTAAAGTGGTTTTTCCATGAATGGAATAATCAAGAAAATTTGCTTACAGAATTTGAGAACATTAGTAACTACCATTTGCATTACAGAATTTCGGAGATGCCTCTGGCTAGGGGTGAGGTCTACATGGTGAGGCAGTCGGAGATGCCTCTGGCTTCAAGAGCAGAACTAAAAAAAATGTTTCTAGTATTGAATTCTGACCAATAAATCACAGAATTGAAATATTATGGTTTTGACTCTCCTTCCTTCTATTAAAACAATCACATTTAGAGTATTGCTAATGAGTCTCTCATTTGTTAGGTGGAACTTCAAAGACATAATTCAGCTTCTTGGGTGAAAGAGATTGGGAAAGGAAGCCACACATCTGTCCTGTTCATGAGAAAAAGGAAAAGCAAGTTGTGGTACAAAGCAGCCTCTCTGGAACCTCTACCAAAATCATTCTGATATCGCCAAAGGCTAGTTGCATTTGTGAAATTCTGTAGGCAACTCTATCACTGTTGAGTGTCAATTGTTGGGTGTAGGTGTCTGAAACATTTGCATCCCTTGGTAGTTTTTGTTATGCTTTGTATCACTGTGAAGGATAACTGAAACACTGTTGACAGTAATAAGCAGCAGCATCTTCAGGCTCCACGCTGTTGATAGTGAGAGAGTATTCTGTCCCAAATCCACTGCCACTGAACCTCTTTGGAACATCAGAGATTAAATTGGATGCATAGTAGATCAGAAACTTAGAACTTTTCCCTGGTATATGGTGATATCATCCTAAATATCTACCAATGTCTTGACTGGCCCGACAAGTGATGGTGACAGTGTCTCCTACAAAGGCAGACAGAGAAACTGGACTCTGGTTCATGTGAGTGTCACATTGGACACCTGAAATCATTAATATAAACAAGGATATTAACGATGTCATAAGAACTTTGCTGAAGACCCATGCTTCAATGAATGCTGTGGAATTCACAAGGCTGTTCTTCCTTACCTAGGAGAAAGAGAATCAGAGCTGAGAGCCCTCATGTCCTCACTGTGTCCTTACTGAAACTGACTACAGAACAGGATGTTGTCAACCTATTAAGAAGGACTCAGTTAGAAGGACATTGCTATGGACATATGCAAATCAGTAGAAATTAGAGAGACCTGAGTATGTATGCATGGCTGGCTCATCTCAGTAACTAGGTACAGGGTGCTTTCCACAGAAATCTAAAGACATATATTACTGGAGAGACTATGATTAGTCTGTGGAAATAATGGGGTAGACATTCTACTCTTCTGTGAGTTCAGAGGTCTGTGGTCTGGGAATTAGTAAAGGACTCCATTTACTGTTTTCTGACTAGGTAAATATCAAAGCCCTGGAACCTGTAGGAAATTTCATTAGATTCTTAGGTTTAATGATGGTATTATTTAGCAGAGGGCTTCCTCCTTAGGTGTTGAATACATTAGCATGATAAGTCATTATCACCAACCAGAAATGCATAGAAAGATAAGAGAAAGGGTCAAAACTCTATCTCATACAAAAAGTAAAGGATGTGGTTTGTAATGAATGGGTGGAAGTGAGCACCCACCCCTGGCTGATAACTTGTCAGCTTCTCCAAATCCTGTTGTTCTCCTCTGCCTCAGCAAGATTTCAGCCTCATATTCCTGTGACTCTTCTAGCATCAGGGACACATTCCTTTCATATTTAAAATGTCAATTCCATTTATCACTTTCAAGGCTTTTCTATACAACACACATACTTGCTTCTTGAGTGTTTTGTGTTTTTACTTGCCCTAATTTATCATTTTAATATCAGCTAGTTCCTTTGGAAGCAAAAGTCCTCTCTAGACCAACTGCATACATACCATTGAATTTGCCATATTCCCTAAAGATGTGCATTATTATACCAGGACACCACATCTAATTCCTACATGAATTTTTATTTTTATTTTTTCTCAATGTAAAAACAAGACATAGATGCAAAAAGGTCAAGTGAAAACTTCAGAAGATAGTATTATACCATCTTCCATGTTAATACAATATGGAAAACGAATGTTTGGTGGTCAAGATGTGATATTGGCAGTGGATATTAAAATAACCAGATGTCTCCCAGTTAACATTAGTTCTCTACCTGAAACAGACCAGAATTCCTTATAAAGTATCAAGTGTGAAACTGCCTTGATTAGATTGGCCTCTGTACATGTTTGTGGGAATTTCTCTTGATTACTAATTGATAAAGGGTGTAGGGTCCATTCCACTGTGGGAGATTCTGTCCCTAAGCAGATTAGCCTTCAGTGCTAATATGCTGAAGTACCTGAGCAAGCCAATGAGGGCATTGCTCTATGATCTTTGCTTCAAATCTTGCCTTGAGTTCGTGGCCTGACTTCTCTTAATGGTAAACTGAAATCTGTAAAATGAAACAAACCCTTCCTTCACCTATTGGTAATTGGTTATGGAATTTACCACACCAACAAAATAGCAACTTAGGGCAAGGAATATGTTCTATATTACCTCCCTCTTCTATCCCTGGGGAGTTTGCTTCAAATAACCATTATAAACACTGAAAAATTAAAGTCCCACTGTATACCATGGATCTTGATATCCTTAAAATAAGCTACCACAAAGGTCAGGCATTGGTTGCATCCTTATAAAATAAAGTTCAAAAAAAGAGACAGGAGAAAATAAACCATTGTATGTGAAACTAAAAGAAAATCAGCACTTGATTAATTAATATTTATTATTTACCCAATACTCTGTTGCAGAAAGTTAAAAAAATATTGTGTTGTTTCAAAAGTAGAAGATTCACTCATATTAAACCTACAAAACAAAGCAACAGTAATTTAATCACAAAATAAACATGTTCCAGAGTTATTTAGATATAGATGATATAATCTCAGGGTCTACAAATTCCTAGCAACACCAATATCCCCATGTGATGTAGAAGCCAGAGGAATTTCTAGAAACAAGAGACCCTTGTTTAGATGGCTTTGTTTCTTTAGTGTCCGCCATCCCTCTGCTCTTCTTATCTTTTCTCCTCTTCCTTAGCCTTGAGGGGAAGGATTTGATGGAGATTTATCATTTAGGACTGGATGTTTCGAGTCTTTAGTCCTCTGTAAATGTTGGTCTCTACATTTGTTTTCATCTATTTCAGGAAAAATTGTATTTGATGATGGCTGGGCAAGACACTGATATATGAGTATAGCAGAATGTTGTTAGGAGTCATTATATTTCCATTATCTTTTATCAAAACCGTAGTATTTGATTTTTCTAAGCTTCATTGCCTATCGGATTCTTGACCATTCAGACAGTGTTGACTATGGGTGCTATATCAAAGTATTGGCTTTTTCCCCCGATCAGTGTTTGGTTACAACCACAACTCTGGGCCACTTTTGCACTTGCCTATGGCTTTGTCTTGCCTGTTATTTGGTGATTACTTTTACATTCCTTTCATATACATATATTTTTAAGAAGAGTATTGTATTAGGCTTTCATACAACCTTTTCCTGTATTTTCTTTGTCCTTTCGTAGTATCCCAGCATTTCTAGATGTTTTACATAAGAACATTTTAGACCTTTTTAAAATATTATTTTCTTATCTACCTCTTGAAGAGTTTTTGGTGAGGTTAACCTCTGAGATTTTTGTTTGAATTCAAGTTTTCTTTTCCAGTTTTATCTCAGTTTGGACTTTCCTTAGTGATTTTATTCCTATTTATATGTATTGGAATGTTTTCTTCTCTTCATTTCACTATTTCACTTTTCATAAATTTCATTGATTAGTTTATTTATATCCACATTAATGATTCTTGAACATATAGCTATTTTGATGTCTTTGTCTTGTGATTCAGCTATATTGAATTTTTCAGGCCTTCCTGTAGTAGAGTTTCTGGGTTTTGGTAGAGACATACAATCCTGCATGAAGTTGATTGTGTTTTTGTGCTAGTGTCTAGGCATCTGGTTTTGGAATAACTGTAATTTTAAGTTTTGCTCTCTGGTCTTGTTTTTGTTGGGTGAATGATCATTCCTTAGTTTCTGTTGCCTTCTCTAAAGCTTAAAAATAGTATAATTGCTATGTGTGGCACAATAAAGAAAGCTTCAGAAACTCTGCCAGATTTGACCCCTGTGAGGTTCTAGGTAGAATGAATTTCTAGGTATTGAGAGCTGACAGGAAGTAACAGGAATGGAATACAGGGAATGGGTATGCATAAATCACAGAAGAGAGTAAATTTGGGCATTATTTAAGGATCTGCAAGAGTGCCCATGGAATGGAGGTAGAGAGGAAAGACAGGCCCCTGTAGGTGGTTTGCTACAGGGCTAGAAATGAGACTGAACAATTGGAAGGAAAGAAGATGGAGAATGAAGATCCCTTACTTGATTCCCAGGTCTGCACTACCATAAGTCACAACCACAAAACCATTCACATTTCTAGGTAGAGAGTGCTTCCATCTATTGGTGATTTACACAAAGCGATAGGATAAGAGAGAAAGGCTGGCTCCCTTGAGGATTTATAGAGTTTCTACCAAATGAACAGAGAGAAAAGTAAAATGTTTTGCTCCCTGGAAGGAGGATCAGTTACATTGTTTTCTTAAAGGTGACATAAAGTGGAACAAGCTAAATCCACACTAGAGAAACAGATTAAGTATGCCCAAATCCCAAATATTGTTTATTAATGGTTTTTCATTTAAATGGGGTTGGTTATAAATAGTTATGAGCATAGTCAATCTCTTTTCCATTAAATTTCATATATATTATCTAATGATATATTTCTCCTGAAATCTCTTTTTTCTACCTTAATGCCAAAACTCATCACCATGGAAGAGCATTTAGTACCATCATAGGGTCAAGAATAATAGGAAACTAGAACACAGGATATGCTAGAAAGTGACCATTCCATTGGCTGTCGAGTACCCAGTGGTGATCCCTAAAAATGTATAGATACAAACAATATTAAATGGATGCTTCCAATTATAATTATATGTTTATTATCTCATATATATACATACATATATATAGAGAGAGAGAGCGAGGGGGGAAGAAAGAAAGAAAGAAAGGAAGAAAGAAAGAAAGAAAGAAAGAAAGAAAGAAAGAAAGAAAGAAGGAAGAAGAGTCACAGGAAGGCTTCCATACAGGAAAGACAGTTTATAAAATGATATGATTATATGTTATTATTCAATTGCCTTGCAACTTTAAAAAATAACTCTTGTTATAGAATATTCCTTTAACTATGTAAAAATGTGTTACATTTGTTTATGTTGTGGAATACTATTTTAAATATGTAAAGGTATGTTGCATTTGTTTGAATATGTAAAGATGTGCTCCTTTTTAACCTTCTCTGCCTAAGGTACCTGCTTTGGTCTCATAACAATCAGAACAGCCAATAGCAAGGCAGTAGAGGGATAGGCATGGCTGGTGGGTAGAGAGAATAAGCAGGAGGGAAATCTAGAATTTAGAGAGAACAAGAGAGAAGAGGATGAGGGAGAAAAAAAGGAGATGCCCAGGGGCAGACAGCAACCAGCCAGCAAGATATGAAGAAAGTAGGGATGTAGAACATACAGAATGAAAGAAAGGTAAAATGCAGTTGTAGAGAGGTAGGAGTGATTAGCATAGGGGTCAAGACCATGCTAAGGAAACCCATAGAATCAGCTGTCCTAAGCAAGTGGGAGCTCAGTGTTTCCAGACTGACAGCTGGGGAACCTGCATAAGACAAAACTAGGCCTCCTGAACATGGGTGTCAGTTGGGGGCCCTGGGCAGTCTATGAGACCTCTGGGAGTAAAACCAGTATTTATCCCTAGTGTATGAAATGGCTTTTTGTAGCACATTGCCTTTGGATTGACAGACTCTCAGTCTATATTCAGAGAGTGAGGCCTCAATCCTGCCCCCAAAAATGAGAAAGACTTTGCTGATTGACCCATAGGAGGTCAATCCTCTCTGAGGAGTGGATGGGGGGTGAAATGGAAAGATGGAGGAGGTAGTGAGAGGACAGAAGGGATTGATATTATTAAAATAGGTTTGTTTTTAATTTAAATAAAAATTTTAGAAATACTTTCTTCTATAGTTCCTATACTTTCAACACTAACTGAAGTGTTACATAGTCCTTCCCCAGATCTAATTCAGCTCTCAATGTTGCTATTATTGGATCACCAGAAGGGATACAGACAGATAGGAGTGGGTTGGAGCTCATTAAACAACAAAAATGTTCATATGTTTTATTTTTTCTATTGTTCTTCAAGTCAGGTACTAATAGGAACCAAAAAAAGAAAAGAATGATAACATACTTTTTCCCAGTAGGTTCGAGTTGCCAAAACATCCCATTCTTCTACCTGTGTTCCTGAGTGATTCCACCTTAAAATAAAACATATCATTTATTCATGAATTCTTCCTTAGATAATCACAACTTCTACATATTCATATGTGTGAAATAGATTCCCTGTTTATATTAAATATCCCTTGTATATAAATGCAAATATTAAAATGCAGAATGTCCTAATACGATCTTCAGATACTCTAGATCTATACATTTGGAACAAGCTTCAGGAGGGGTATAGGAAGACTGGTCTTTCAATTCATAGATAGAATAACTCCATCCTGGGGCATGTCACCATAACTTCCATGGATTCCTTGCCCTTTTCTGACCTCCACAGATACTAAGTACTCAGGTTATACATATACATAAATGCATAAAATAGATGAATAAATTTCATAACAAGAATTAATTTTAATCTTGTATAAATGAAGAATGTGTGTCCCACTGTGAGCCAAAATAATAGAAGCAATCTTGTAATGTGAGAATAGCTTGTAATTTTGATAGTTCCAGTTTTAGTATGTTTTCCTTGATATACTTCAGACTCATTCAGGAATCATTCATTATGGCACAATCTCCAAACTGCAACAATTTTCACAGGGATAGTTTCCTTGATGTCCCTCACTATTAGTGATCATTAATTTTCTTCTTTTAGAAATAGTATATGATCATATACACACAGACCTTCAGCTGTGCATTTTTGCATTCTATGGTGCTCACTGGAGGTTGTTTTGAGAGTCAGTTCTCATTCTAACCTGTGAGAAATAGTGTCTCCCTTGTCTCTTCCACCGTGTAGCATATCTGGGCTATCTAGTTCATAAGCATCTAGACAATTCTCTTCTTTTCATTTATCGTCTTTCCACAGGGTGCTTGGGTTAAAGATTTCTATAGGCTGCAGGATCCAACTCAGGCCTTCAGTATGTGTGACAAGAGCTTCTTGTAACCAAGTTGTTCTATTTGTCTAATGTATTTGACATGTTAGAACAGCACTATACGAAGCATGAGCACACACACAAGGACATGTAGATCTATAATAAGGAGCAAGATTTGCATTATTCACCTGTCTCCTACAGCTAAGCAGTCTCTCTCTCTCTCTCTCTCATATATAATATATATATATGTATATATATATATATCCACATTACTTTCCTCATTGTCAAAGTTTGTAGTGACATTCTACCTTCCTGAGTCAGGATGATGCACACCCTTTCTAGATATGCAGAATGCTATACATGCTTCCAGGTTGTTCCCTGAGAGGTACAGATCATTGCTCCCTCCCTATACAGTCTTAACCTCATGAAAAGGCCTCATTCATATATATGAATTTCCTAAACCCGAAATATCCACTACAGTCAATTCTCCTCCATCTCTTAAAGGAACAAAATTCTCAATGGCTATGGTTTGGATAACACAACTTCAGAAGAATAATAATATAGTAGCTTGTATGAATGGAAGTGCAACCTCTTCTCAGGGAATTATACCTACAGTGGGGTTCAGAGGATGTTCCCACATTAAAATATTTGCAATGTTTGCTCAGTGTTTAACCAAAAGTGATGAGATGAGATGTGAACTTACATACACAGGGATCTTTGTTTGGGCAACCCTGAAGCTCGGTGATATAAATACCCATGCAGTTAATGACAGCTACAGAAGGAATGGTACAGGTACACTGTATATAGATGTATGTGGCAAGAAATGTTTAGGAGGAAAGTGGTCTCAGAAGATGATGACAACACAATCAATCATTGGTTTCTAAGTAGAAGACTAAAGCAATACCTGAATGGGATAAAAGAAGAGATGCGGTTTTAAATTCTTTATTTTTAGCTGAAGATATTTATCAGTGTGTCTGTGCACATATATGTGAGTAGAGTGGTGTATATAGATAGTTAATTTCCCTTAGTGTAGAAGCAAATAGGCTTCAAATTTTAACAAAAGTACACCAGTCTGAATGGCACAGCAATTAGCCAAATCTGTAGTATTTTGAATTAATGATTTTTATGTCATACACCACTTAGAAATGGAAATGTATGAATTAGACTATGGTGAGATATTGTTTATGATCTAATAAAGCTAACCTGTAGATCATAATGCAAAACTAACCATAGCCGTAAAAGCTGAGTAGTGGTGGTACACACTTTTAATACCAGGACTCAGGAGACAGAGGCAGATGGATCTCTGTGAGTTCAAAGCTACCCTAGGCTACAAGAGAGTTAATTGTGGCAAGATATTTTTTATGATATAATAATGCTTGCCTGGAGATAAGAATACAAAGCTAGCCACATTATACTAATATGTTCATGCATAACAAAAACCCACACAGGTCCAAAAACTGCCTATACCCTCATTGTTTTTTATTGTTACCAGGAAATTTACTGGAAGCATGCTGTTAAAATCAGTGACTGAACTCTTATCTCTCACATATGCATACAAAAATGCTCATATAAACACTTAGCTAGATAAGCAAGATTTCAGACAAAGCAGGCAATATATGTGACAAAAGCTTTGAAATGATAAAGTGCTGAAGAATGTCAATGCTATTATTTACTAACATGTTCATATTTAAGAGAGACTTACCAACGAATTAATGACAGAGAACTAAATTGAAAAAATGTTAAATCATGACCTGTAGCCACTCCAGTGCCTAAGATGTTTATTCTAGTCAATAAAAATTGCATATAATTTTCTGATAACAAAGTCATGTACTATTAGAATTTGATAGTTCACAAATATGATAACCCATGGAATTTTAAAATCTTACTGTCACACATATGTTTGTTGTGCTATGCATACTTTGTTATGAGCAAACATGTTTATTTTAGGTGCAGTTCAGCATAAGTGTATCTATTAGCAATATTACATTCTGTTCGTTTATGCCAGGCATACACAGAGAGTGCCAGTGACCATTCTACATGGGATACTCTTATATTTGTGGGAGACAAAGAGAAAATGAACATGTGCCTTAATTCTCTGTAATAAGTCATACCCTCACTCTTTATGAGGAAAAAGGTAACAGCTGAAGAGAATGTGACAGACATCATCTTAATCCAATAAGTTATGGGGACACTGGAAATCATTCATGTCCTGGTAATGCATACTGAAATTCCATTATTATGATAAGATTTGTGTTTTCTCAAAATCCACATTTGATGTTACAATTATCAGGACCACATACTTGGAGTCAAGATATTTGAAGAGAGAATTATATTAAGTCGATGTAAAGGAAGTCTCCAGTCATGTAGCCACTGGTGAGTTACCCAAAGGCCAAAGAAACACAGGAGCATGGTCATCTATGAGTATGAGGGATTTAGAGAGTGAAAAGAAAAATGTGAGCAGAATATGTTATATCTGTGAATGGAATTGTCAAAGAATGAATTAATATGACAAAATCCTCTGTGCTACACCAATCATCTCTGCCTCAGGAGCCGATCAGTGATTGGAATTGTACAGACTTGAGACTTTTCAGAATAGCCCTTTCCACCTATTGAAATGCATTTGTTTCTTCCAAGTCTTTGGTGTTTGGAAAATTCATTTCTTTGCATTGCTGAAAAATATTTCTGATTCAGATTCACTTCCATTCCTAAAGCACATCCATGATCATTAAACTGTTGTGAGTATTATTTCTAGAGCACCTGTAAACTAATCTTGAAATTGACACCTTGGTCATTTTCATGACTTAGCTACTTTTACATAATACTTAGCAATATTATGATATGTTTGCTTGTGTCCTTGTGATAAACATCCAAAAGCATTATAACTGGTAATGCAGAGATCTAATTTTCATTTACAAGCCATGCACTGAATAATGTCATGGCTAGACAGTAGTTTACATTCCCATCAGTACCACAGGTATGTGTGAGCTTCCATTCTGTCCTTATGTCTGGCAATGTTTGCATTCATTTCTTTTATTAATAATTGTGACCAGGAAGGTGGAGGATCTGAAGGTAGTTTTAATTAAATATTTTGTGAAGACTATTGAGATGAAACTTTTTCCATATGTTAATATCTAGTTGAGCTTCAACTTTTGGTAATTGTTTACTTACTATTTTCTTTCATTTATTAATTGTTTGTTTTCTTGTTTAGGTTTCTGAGTTTTTTCTTGCATTTTATACAAATATAGTTGTGTCAGATATATAACTAGCAGAAACAGTCTCCCATGCATCCCTCACTCAATTGATTATTCTCTTTGTTGTGAAGGTTTAATGTGATGAGTTCCTATATTTTGATTGCTAACATTTCCTGAGAGACTAGAATCATTCTTGGGTATCCCTTACCTACATTTTTTCTAGTAGTGCTGTAACTAATAATCTTAGCTAGGATTTTATTGCTGGGGGAGACACCAAAGCCATGCCAACTTATATAAAGGAAAACATTTAATTGGGCTAGCTTATAGTTTAGAGGTTTAGTCCATTATCATCATGGCAAGAAACATGGCAGCATGCCAGTAGACATGGTGATGGAGAGGTAACTGAAATTTCTACATCCTGATTACCAGGCAACAGGAAGAGACAGTGACACTGGACATGGCTTGAATATCTGAGACCTCAAAGCCCACTTCCTTAATGACTTATCTCCTCCAACAAAGCCAAGCCTACTCCAACAAGGATTCATTTTTAATAGAACCCCTATGAACCAATGCTGGGCACTTTTATTAAAACCACCATAATAATCTTTCCATAAACAGTTACATAATTTGAGGTTGTATATTAATGCCTTTAATACATTTGAAGTGTATTTTTGTATAGTGAGTTATATAGCTCTTATATCATCCCTCTAAAAGTCCTCAACTGCAAACACGATATTTATAGTTACACCTGAAAGGCCCAGGGGAGATTACAGAAGAAAAGATGTGAAGATTGTAAGAGCCAGAGAATTAGGATAAGAGCTATAAATCATAATGTCTTCTGAATATGACACAACTATTGCATACATACATTGAAAAACACCACAGCTCTACTAACATATGATGGGGGAAGTGCTTCTGTGTATGCTTGTCTGAATGGATGATAAATAAAGTCCTGTTTGGCTAATGAGGCAGCAAGTTAGGCAGGACTAGGAATCAAGGAGGATTCTGGGAAATGTAGTAAAGAAATGGTGATCCAGGCAAGAAATGACATAGCAGGCAGACTCAGTATATAACCAAGGACAAGAAGGAAGTTGCCCCTTTCGTTCTTCCTCCTGCTCTCTGCTCTGAGCTGCCATGTGATACCAGGATGAGGACCCCAGTGGAAATCATCCTACATAAGATAAGTGTTATAAAATATATAGATTTATGATAATTAAGACTGAGCTAACAGATGAGAAATCATAGTCATTGGCCAAGCAGCATTTGTACCTAATATAAGTCCCTCTC
Source organism: Cricetulus griseus (assembly GCF_003668045.3). Lineage (NCBI taxonomy): Eukaryota > Metazoa > Chordata > Mammalia > Rodentia > Cricetidae > Cricetulus > Cricetulus griseus. Next base: position 81,044 of record NW_023276827.1, read on the forward strand.
TGTTACTTGAGACCTTAATGTGGTGGCAGGCGCAACTTGGGCAGCCTGGTAGAAAGCACCCATTTGGAAGCAGGGCTCAGGCAGCTTGGAGTAAAGATTTGTTGTTCAAACCTATAAAACAAAACACACACACACACACACACACACACACACACACACACACACACACACTAGCATGTGTGTATGCAAAAAAGTAGGATGGAGATGAGTGGCAAAGAGGGAGTAAGCCAGTATAAGTGAAACAAGGATAAAAGAGGACAATGGAGAGACAGTATAACATCAATCTAGAAACATATGAAACATAAATTTTAAAATATGCATTTAATTGTAACTTTTAAATTATGAACTAAATCTTGTTAATTGACAAGAAATAGTTTTTAAGGGGAAATTATTTTAATTTAAATTAGTAACAAGCTATTTTTACATGTCAATCTCAGTTCCTTCTCCCTTCCCTCCTCTCCTGCCCCTCCACTGACACTGTCCCAAACCGTTTCTGCTCCCCAGGGATGGGAGACCTTCCATGGGGGATCTTCAAAGTCTGTCATGTCATTTGGAGGAGGGCCTAGACCCCCCACCCCAGTGTGTCTAGGCTGAGAGAGTATCCCTCCATGTGCAGCAGACTCTCAAAGTCCATTTGTGTACTAGGGGTAAATACTGATAAAAAACCAGTGGTGTGATAGTTTGTGCAGGCTTCCAAACTAACCTCCTCTTTCAGGGGGTCTGGAACAGTCCTATACTGTTTTCCCAGCTAACATTCTGGGGTCCGTGAGCAACCCCTTATTCAGGTCAGCTGTTTCTGTGGGTTTCTTCAGCCTGGTCTTGACCCCTTTGCTCATAATTCCTCCCTCTCTGGAACTGGATTCCAGAGTTTATCTCATGGTTTAGCTGTGGGTGTCTGCTTCCATGAGCTACTGCATGAAGGCTCTAGGATAGCATATAAGATAGTCATCAATCTCATTATCGGAGAAGGGCATTTAAGGTAGCCTCTCCACTATTTCTTAGATTATTAGTTGAGGTCCACGTTGTGAATCTCTGGACCTGTCCCTAGTGCCAGAATTCTCTTTAAATCTATAATGGTTCCCTGTTTTATAGTATAACTTTCACGCTTTCCACTTTTCTTCCCATGACTAGATCTTCACGCTCCCTCATGTCCTCCTATCTCCTCCTCTTCTCTCTTTCTCTTTCTTTTAGCTCCCTTTCCCCTATCCCATGATCCAAATTTTCTTAGGAGATCTTGTCCCTTTCCCATTCTCTGGGGGACCATGTACGACTCTCTCAGTGTCTTCCTTGTTTCCTAGCTTCTAGGCATTGTGGGGTGTAGGCTGCTACTTCTTTGCTCTAGATCTAAAAATCCATGTGTGAGTTAGAACATATCATATTTGTCTTTTTGTGACAGGGTTACCTCACTCAGGATGGTATCTTCTAGTTCCATCCATTTGCCTACAAATTTCAACATTCCACTGTTTTTTTCTGCTAAGTAGTACTAAATTGTGTAAAAGTCCCACATTTTCTCCATTCATTCTTCAGGTGAGTTGCATGTAGGATACTTCTAGGTTCTTGCTATTACAAAAAGTGCTGCTATGATCATGGTTGAGCAGATGTTCTTGTTGTATGAGTATTCATCTTTTCGCTATATTCCTAAGAGTGGAATGGCTGGTTCTCCTGGTAGATTGACTCCCATTTTCCTGAGGAACCACCATACTGATTTCCAAAGTGATTTTAAAAGTTGGCACTCCCACCAGCAGTGGAGGAATGTTCTCCTTTCTCCAAACCTCTCCAGCATAAATTGTCATTGGTGTTTTTGATGTTAGCCATTCTGACAGGAATAAGATGGTATCTCAGAGTTATTTTGAGTTGCATTTACCTGATGGCTAAGGACGTTGAGCACTTTCTTATGTGTCTTTCAGCCATTTTAGATTCCTCTATTGAGAATTCTCTATTCTGTACCCCAACTTTTAATTGGATTAATTGGTGTTTTGTAGACTAGGTTCTTGAGTTTTTTGTATAATTTGGAAATCAGCCCTCTGTCAGATATGGGGTTGGTGAATATCTTTTCCCATTCTGTGGGCTGCTGTTTTGAATTGCTGACTGTGTCCTTTGCCTTACAAGAGTTTCTCAGTTTCAGGAAGCCCTATTTATTAATTGTAGATTGCTGACTGTGTCCTTTGCCTTACAAGAGTTTCTCAGTTTCAGGAAGCCCTATTTATTAATTGTAGATTGCTGACTGTGTCCTTTGCCTTACAAGAGTTTCTCAGTTTCAGGAAGCCCCATTTATTAATTGTAGATTAATTAAGTGTCTCTGCTACTGGTGTTATGTTCAGAAAGTGGTCTCCTTTACCAACTCCTTCAAGGGTCCCACCTACCTTCTCTTCTAAGAGGTTCAATGTGGGTAGATTTTATGTTGTGGTTATTGATCCATTTGGATTTAAGTTTGTGTATGGCAATATATATGGATCTATCTGCAGTCTTCTACACCCAGTATCCACTTATGCCAACAACATTTGTTGAAGATGTTTTCTTTTCTCCAATGTATAATTTTAGTTTCTTTGTAAAAAAATCAGTTTTCATAGGTGTTTGGATTAATATCAAAGTTTTGAATTGATTCCATTTTTTTACCTGTCTATTTTTTGCCAATCCTAGGATGTTTTCAGGAATATAGCTCTATAATAGAGCTTGAAGTCAGGGATGGTGATGCCTCCAGTTCTTTAATGTACATGGTTGGTTTGGCTAAACTGGTTCTTTTACTTTTCCATATAAAGTTGATAAATGTTCATTCAAGGTATGTGAAGAATTGTGTTGGGACTTTTGTGGGAATTACATTGAATCTGTAGAATGATTTTGGCTTTTACTCTGTGATCCTACCTATCCAAGAAGGTGGGAAATCCTTCCATTTCTGGTATTTTCTTTAATTTCTGTCTTTAAATACTCAAAGGTCTTTCTTTAAAGGTCTTACACTTGTTTGGTTAGTGTTCCCCAAGATATTTTATGTTGTTTTTGACAATCATAAGGGGTGATGTTTCTCTGAATTCTTTATCAGGGCATTTGTCTTCTTATACAGTAGGGATACTGATTTTTTTAAGTTGATCTTTGCTGAAGGTGTTTATCAGCCGTAGGAGGTCCCTGATAGAACTCATTGGGTCACTTATGTAAAGAATTATATCGTAAGCAAATACTGAAAATTTGACTTGTTCTTTTCCAGTTAATAGCTACTTCATCTCCTTTTTGTTGTCTTATTGCTCTAGCTAGAATTTCAAGGGCAATATTGCAGAGGTATGGAGAGATTGCACAGCCTTGTCTTGTTCCTGTTTGTAGAGGAATCACATTGAGTTTCGCTCCATTAATTTGATTTTGGCTCTTGGCTTGCTGTATATTGCTTGTATTATGTTTAGGTATGTTCTTGTTATTCCTGATTACTCCAAGACCTTTATCATGAAGGGATGTTGGATTTGTCAAAGGCTTTTTCGGCATCTAGTGAGATTATCATGTGTTTTTTTCCTCAGTCTGTTTATATGGTGGATTACATTGATGGATTTTCATATGTTGTACCATCCTTGCAACCCTGGGATGAAGCCTACTTGATTATGGTAGATGATTTCTCTGATGTGTCCTTGAATTCAATTTGCCAGTTTTTATTGAGTATTTTTGCATCAATATTCATAAGGGATATTGATCTGTAGTTGTCTTTCTCAGTTGTATCTTTGTGTGGCTTGGATACCAAGGTGCTTGAAGCCTTGTAAAAAGAGTTTTGCAATGGCCTTTCTGAAATGTTTGTGTTTAATATTTTGAGGAGAGTTGGTATTAGCTGTTCTTTGAATTTCTGTTAGAATTCTGCACTGAAGCATTCTGGCCCTGGGCTTTTTTTTTTTTTTTGGGAAATTTTGATGATTGTTTCTATTTCATTAGGTGCTATTGGTCTATTTAAATGGTTTATCATTTCTTGATTTAATTTTTGTATAATATATGTCCAGAAAATTGTACATTTCCTTTAGATTTTCGAACTCAGAGGAATACAGGTTTTCAAAGTATGGCCTGATGACTCTCTGGATTTACTCAGCGTCTATTATTATTTCCCCTTTTTATTTCTGGTTTTGTTAATTTTTATGTTTACTCTATGTCATTTGGTAAGTTTGGATAAAGGTTTGTCTATCCTGTATATTTTCTCGAAGAAACAACTCTTAGATACATTGATTCTTTGGATTGTTTCCCTAGTTTGTACTTTATTGATCTCAGTCCTCAATTTGATTATTTCCTGGCTTCTACTCCTCCAGTGTGGCTTGACTTCTTTGTGTTCTAGAGGTTTCAGTTGTGCTGTTCATTGTCTAGAGTGACTATTCTCCAGTTTCTTCATAAGGGCAATTAGTGCTATGAACTTTCCTCTCAGCACTGCTTTCAAAGTGTCCCATAAGTTTGGTATGTTGTGTTCTCATTCTCATTAAATTCTAGGAAACCTTCAATTTCTTTTTTTATTTCTTCCTAAAGCCAGGGATGTTGCCACTGGGTATTATTCAATTTCCATGAGTTTGTAGGGTTTCTGCAATTTGTGTTGTTGTTGAATTCTAACTTTAAAGCTGCAGATTCTGATAAGATATAGGGGTTTATTTTAATTTTTTGTACCTGCTGAGGTTTGTTATGTTGCCATGTATGTGATCGATTTTAGAGAAGGTTCCAGGTGGTGCTGAGAAGAAAGTATTTTCTTTTGTGTTTGGAAGGAATGCACTATAGATGTCTTTAAAGGCAATTGGGTCAAAACTTCTATTAGTTTTTTGTTTCCTTGTTAAATTTCTGTCTGGTGGTCCTGTCTAGTGGTGAGAGTGGGGTGTTGAAGTCTCCCATTATAAGTATGTGAGGTTTTATATGTGATTTGAGTTTCAGTAATGTTTCTTTTATGAATGTGAATGCCTTTGTATTTAGGGCATAAATGTTCATAATTGAGACTTCATCTTGATGTATTTCTCTTGTGATGATTAGGATGTGACCTCCTTCATCTCTTTTGATTGATTTTAGTTTAAATTCCAATTTGTTTGATATTAGAATTGCTACCCCCACTTGTTTCTTGGGTCCATTTGATTGGAAAACCTTTTCCAGACCTTAACTCTGAGGTACCATCAGTCTTTGAATTTGAGGTGTGTTGCTTGTATGCAGCAGAAGGATGGATTTTGTCTTTGTATCAATTCTGCTAGCCTGTGTCTTTTTATAGGTGAATTAAGACCATTAATTTTGAGGGATATTCATGAACATTGATTGTTCATTCTTGTTTGTTTTGGATTCAGTGATGGTGGTGGAATTGTGTGTGGATTTTCACCATTTTTTCTTTTTGCTGTTGGTAAAGTGGGATTATCTTTTTTTTTGTTAACTTCCTTGGTTGACGTTTTCCTTCTAAGACTTTTTGTAGGGCTGGATTAGTGGATATGTATTGTTTAAATCTCCTTTTGACATGGAATGTCTTGTTATCTCCATCTATATTGACTGAAAATTTTGTGGGTATAGTAATCTGGGCTGGCCAATGTGGACTCTTAGTGTAGGTAGAATATATATCCAGGACCTTCAGCCTTTCAGAGTTTCCATACAAATTGAGGAATAAGTCTGATAGGTGTGCCTTTATATGTTTCTTGACCTTTTTCCTTAGCTGCTCTTAATAACATTCTTTCTTTATTCTGTATGTTTGTGGGTTTGGCTATTATATGGTGAGGGGACTTTTTGTGGTTCCACTCTATTTGGTGTGCTGTAAGCTTCTTGTACTTTCATTGCCATGTCTTTCTGTAAGTTGGGAAAGTTTTCTTCTATGATTTTGTTGAATATGTTTTCTGCTCTTTGAGTTGGGTTTCTTCTTCTTCTATACCTATTATTCTTAGGTTTTGTCTTTTCACCTTGTCCCATATTTTCTCAATATTTTGTGTTAGGGATATGTTGGTCTTAAGATTTTCTTTGTTCTATGAGTCTCTTTCTCTTAGTGTATCTTCAATGCCTGAGATTTGGTCTTCCATCTCTCTTATTCTGTTGGTTATGCTTGCATCTTTCATTCCTGATCATTTTCCCAGCTTTTCTATTTCCAGAATTCACTCAGACTGCATTTTCTTTATTGCCTGTATTTCAGTTTTTAGATCTTGAACTGTTTCCTTATGTGATTTGTTGATGTCTTCTATTTTTTGGCTTGTATTTCCTTTCATTTCTTTAAGGTATTTTCTCATATCCTCATTGAGGACCTTTGTCATTTTTGTGAAGTTATTTTTAAGGTCATTCTCTTCTGCTTCATCTGCATTGTGATGTTCAGGTCTTGCTGGTGTAGAGTCCCTAGACTTTGGTGGTGTCATATTGTTTTTTCTGTTGTTGAATTGTTTTTATATTGTGTTCTCCCCATCACTTCTTCTGGTGAGTGTAGAATAGGTCTCTTCCTCTCCTGGTTGGTAGGGGACCAATATTCCTTTCAGGTGGTTGCAAACAGGTCCAATACTATGATGCCTCTCTTTTTCCTATTGACAGAATACTGGGGCCTTGGAAGTCTCTTTGTGGGATGGATTCTGCTAGAATGGGATCCACAATGCACAGTCCCCAGGCCTCAGATGTCTTCCAGCAGGGCAGAGGAAGGAGGGCCAGAAACGTCAAAAAAACTTAAAAAGGTTAAAGTAAGGGATGTCTATTCAATAAAAGTGAAGCAAATTATCTTACTAAAATGATGGTAATTGGTTGTCATGTTATTGATGGAACACTGAGCTTTTGACTGATATCTGTGTTGGAATATTAACGCTGCAGGGCATTGATAGTTTCAATGGCCAATATCCATGAGAAAAATGTGGATGAAGGAGTAATGACCATTAGATAGACTACCTGCCATCCTATTCTTCAAATAGAAACCAATGTTTAGCCATATCACCTTTTTTTATTATTCTGACCATGTCATTTCTAAAGACAGGAGTCTTTATGTGGACCTGGTACAGGAGTTCCCATATGTCCATAGTGGTGAAATTGTTCTATAAGAGGTGTCTCAGAGAATGCATGGCAAGAGCAGCAGGAGAAATTGTGTTTGATTACTTCCTGGCCTTCTCCAAAATAAAAGATTTAAGAGATAAGGGTAGTATTTAATTACTTAGTGGTGTTTCATGCCTATGTGATTCTAATTATCTGGAGCATTTGTGCTCAGTTATACTTTAATCCCCCTTGATCAAGAGTGTTGATAATCTAGACCACAGTCTTAGTATGAATCCAAGTAACACACTTGTCAACACAAGAGTAAGTGCTCTTACTCAAAATAAGAATATAAGCTTGACTCTTTTTGTCTTTCTTGATAATTTTGTATATTTGTTTGCAAAATGGTAGATAACATCACTAATATTTCAAATGTGTATGTCATTGTATTTTCTTCTTTGTTTGCTCACTGTTGTCCCACATATACGGAATCCCTCTGGCAGGTTCTCCCCTTCTCCCAAATCAACCTCTATCATCTGCAATTTCACTCTCCTTTAGTGAATGCTCATGGAATAGTTATTGAGGATTTTTATAAATGCTTTTACTAATGGAATACAGATAAAGAAATTCCCTATCCCATCCTATATAAGTCTGAATACAGATATTACCTTGAGTTTACTTTTAGCATCTCAGTATTTACAATGAAAACATAATGCTAAAGCTAAGCACCCAGAATTGCAGCTGCCATAAAGGAAGCAGCTGGTAGAGGGAAACACAACAGTGGTCTCCTCAAGGTTTTTGTCACATGTTAAATCACTGTGGATGACCAACTTTTGTAAGTCTCACAGTAATAAACTGCAACATCCTCAGGTTCTAGCCTGCTGATGGTGAGAGTGAAGTCTGTTCCAGACCCACTACCACTGAAACGGGCTGGCACATCACTGACCCTGTTGGATGAATCATAGATAAGAAGCCTTGGAACCTGCCCTGGTTTCTGCTGGTACCAAGCTAAGTATCTGCCAATATTCTCACTGGATCTGCATGACAGAGTTGTTGTTTCACCCAGAGAAAGACTCAGGAAGGCAGGAGACTGTGTTACAGTATTTCCAGTAACATCTGAAAATGGAAAGGAAAAAGAAAAGTCACCTTGCAATCTAGACCACACTCATTATCTTACTGGAAAACTATGATCAATTCACTTTAATGGGCTTCCTTACAATAGAACTAAAATTTGATTAGAGACTTTTCATTGATACAGAGTTATGTGGTTTCCACTCACCTGAGATCCACAGTAAAAGGAGACAGAGTGGGAGGGCTGGAAATTCCATGGCTTACTCTGCTTCCTCTCTGAAGCAGATTCTACTGCAGAGCCCTAAGTCACTCTTAAGAACTCTTGACAAAAGAAGACTGTGGAAGGAGATGCAAAACAGTAGGGGAGGGGCTGACCGGGCCTACAAATACAGAGGCTTTTTTCCCATCCGTTTTTCTGCCCTTAAGCAATTTATTCTCACAAGGACACATTAAGAAAAGATATTGGCCAGGGCAATTGTGCCACAGACCTTGAATCCTAGCATTGGAGAGGCAGAGGCAGTTCTCTGTGAGTTTGAGGTCAGCCTGGTCAACAGAGTGAGTTCCAGGAATGGTTCCAAAACTATACAGAGAAACCCTGTCTTGAAAAACCAGAAGAAGAAGAAGAAGAAGAAGAAGAAGAAGAAGAAGAAGAAGAAGAAGAAGAAGAAGAAGAAAGAGGAGGAGGAGGGGAGGATGAGGAGGAGGAAAAAGAAAGAAAAAATGGGAGGAAGGAATAAAGGAAGAAAGAAAGAGAAAGAAAGAAAGAAAGAAAGAAAGAAAGAAAGGACATTGGATCAATCTGAGGGTAGACTTTCACTCTTGAATTTACAAAATATATTCCTGTTTCTCCTTTCTACACTTTCTCCTTAGACACACAGGGGGTTTGCTGTAAGCCTCATGAGAGAACAAATATTGACAAATAGGTGTTGAAGAAGTGTGAAAGAAGCAGTAGAGCCATTTGGTTTCTATTTCAGATTAGAAAAGGAGATTGTCTTCATTAATTGTTCTTTCATTCACATCTAGAAATAGCACCAGAAGATAAACAGATGGAGAAACTTAAATATGGAGTGTGTAAACTTGGGAACCTAAGCTAAAGCCCCAATCTTAAGACCAGGTCAAATTATTTCCTGCCCTTCACTACCTCAGTATCTTTCTAATCAATGTCTGCTAGAAATAACAGATGTAACATTCAGTGTTCTTCTCAGTGAATGGTTGAGAAAACTTTTTCTTTACTTAATCACATAATTAATTTTAAAATATTTTCTTTAGTCTGTGTAAGCACACCTGGATAATAACATAAATAATAATACTTACACAAACAGGTCTTGATCTATCAGTGTGATGATTATTAATATCAAATTTAAACTTGATAGTATTCAAAATAGTCCCAGGAGACAATCTGCTAACTGATTCTGTGAAGAAATAATAATATTGAGCTAATTAAGATGGAAAGATACACCTGACTTATAGATAGCATAATTCCCTGTACTGGAGATCTGGTTAAATAAAAGTTGACAATGCAAAACTCTGTTTCTAAATATTAAGGATTCAATGTGACAAGTTGCCTCAAACTTTGTTGCAATGAAAGTCTGTGTATGACAAAAAATAAAACCTTCCCTTCTTAAGTTGCTTTGGTTACAACAAAGAAAACAGTAACCAATATAGTAAGAATCTAGAAATAAAGTTCAGGGTTTTGCCATTTTTCCTTATTCCACAGATAAAGGTGTATCTTGAAGTCTAAAATAATGAGAACTTGACTCCTGATGGAAGGCCTTACACTTTCTGAGGAGTGGATGTTTATTAGTTAAGGGGAGGTGAGGGAAGTGGGAGGAGCTGAGGGAGGAGGAACTGTGGTTGATATTTAAAGTAAATATAAATGAATGAATAAAAGAATGAAGAAGAGGGTCTAAGTACTGATAAAGCCTTCAAACTACTGTGTATACCTAATCTGTGACAATTTTTCTTAGTGGCTCCCCCTCCTGGAGACACAGGAAAATAAGACAGAATCAGCCTGAAACTTTAGGCAACAACTACAAATCAATCAAGCTAAGTGTCTTACAGTAAACAACAACTCTCATTCTCATTCATGCTGATCAGCAGCCAAGAACAGACTTGCATACACAGAAATACACAAAAACACACTCACACACAGATGCACTTCTATTCTGACTTTGAGAGAAAAGAGAAATATTGAAAATAGGCATTTAAAAAAATGGGGAAAAGTTTATAAATCAAAATTTCAGAGTCCAGTTCTACATACTGTCAGGGGCCACTCAGTCTAAATAAGATATTAAAAATTGAAAAAAAAAACCTTAAAAAAATCAGTTCAATTTGGCTCTCAGGAGAAATGAAGTGTCTAAGCAAAGCCTAACAGAGACAGACTAATACAGTGCATCACAAAACTGTGGAAACAGAATACTCATTAAGAATGAGTGCAGGGGCAGGAAACCCATAATTATTAGACTACGCATGAAAAAGTCTAAGAGGGAAATATGAAGTTCAGTTTCCTTCTAGATTTTCTTGCTTTAGCAAGTAGAAAAAAATAAGACAAAGGGTACTGGTGCCCTGTCAGACATAGGCAGACCAACCTTGGAGACCCCTTTGTCTTAAGAACATGGATGCATAATTTCTCAATAAAACACTTGCTAACTGAATCTGAGAACACATCAAAAACAGTATCCACTATAATAAATACAATAAAGTAGGCTTCATCCCAGAGATGCAGGGATGATTCAATAAACATAAAGTACTAGCTGTAATGTACCACATAAACAGACTGAAAGAAATAAAGGAACACATGATCATCTCAATAGAGATTGAAAGGACCCTTGAAAAATCCCAACATCCCATCATGATGAAAGTTCTAGAAAGACTAAGGAAAAGGGATATACATCAGAATAATGGAGGCAGTTTACAGGAAGCCTACAACCCAAACCAACCTAAATGAAGATAAACTCAAATCATTTTTCACTAAAATCAAGAACAAGATAAGGTATCCCATTGTCTCCATACCTATTCAATAAACTACCATAAATCTTAGATAGAGAAGTAGATAAATGAAGGGGATAAAGAGGAAAATTAGGAAGGAAAGAAGTCAAAATATCTCTACTTGAAGATATGACTGTATGCATATTTGACCCTACTAATTCCATCAGGAAATGTCCACAGCTCATAAGAAAAATTCAGGCAAAATATATTTTTCACAATAAACTAAAAAAATCTAGGTGTAATTCTAGCAAATAAAGTGAAAGATTTGTTTGATAAAAAGCTTTAAGATATTGAAGATAGAAATTGAAGAAGATATCCGAAGATGAAAAGATCTGTGCTCATAGATCAGTAGAATTAACCTAGTAAAAGTGCCCATCCTACCAAAATCAATCCCCATCCAACACAATCATCACGATCCTAAGCAAAATTGTAACACAATTCTTTACAGAACTTGAAAGGACAATACTCAGTTTCATATGGAAAAACAAAATGCCTGGGAGAGCTAACCTAATTCTGACCAATAAAAGAATTCCCAGGTGTATCAATCTGCCTACTTTTCAAGATTGACTACAGAGTAATAGTAATAAAAAATGTATGGTATTGGCATAAAAACAGACTTAATGACCAATGGAAGAGAATCGAAGACATAGACATAAATCCTCACACCTATGGACACCTAATTTTTTAAAGGAAGACAGAAATACAAATGGAAAAAAGAAAGCATTTAAAAAAAGAAAAAACGATACTGGTCTAACTGAATGCCTATATGTAGAAGTTTGTTGATATCTTGTTTGTACAAACAAAACCTGTCTGAGGGTCAGAAAATTGAGCTTGTCATTAGCTAACCTTAGATGTCTGGTGTCTCTACAGACAGACAGGAAATGAGGCAGCTGGGCAGAACCAGGATAGAAGCAGGGAGCCAAGCATGGTTGCTTGTCTGAGTGAGCTCGCAGCAGTCAGTATGGTGGCTTTCTCAGTGCCTGACTGGAATCCTTGTGGAGCAGTTTGCCCCTGTCCTGCCATTAATGTTCTGCCTCACATTAATGGTGCCTTGGGCACCAAAATATAATATGGAGTAATATGATCTAGATAATAAAAAAACCCAAGTCAGATATACAGGAAAATTCTGAGAGATCTGAGAGAAGGAGCAAGCCACAGCACACCTCACCTCCTTAGTGTCTCAGCAGACAAAAGTGTGATTTACTACTTCTCCCTGTTTATATCCTGTTTCTGCTCAGCTACTCCACTTCATGTCTGTCTGTACAGACCTCCAGACCTCTATAGTTTTCTAGTGGCAAGCCCCATTATCTGACCCTCCAACAGGCATTATTTGTACAAACAAGATATCACCATCTAGAAGAATCCAAAGACCCATATTTTCCATCCTACATAAAAATCAAGTAAACATGGGCTACAGAACTCAATATAAAACCAGAAACACTAAGCATAATAAAAGAGAAAGTAATGAATAGTCTTGAATGTATTGGCACAGGAGACAGTTTCCTAAACAAAACATGAACAGGGCAGACACTAAGGTCGATAATCAATAAATTGAGATTTCATAAAACAAACAAACAAACAAAACTCCCATAAGGCAAATGATACTGTAATTGAACAAAATAGCATCCTACAAAATTGGAAAATATTTTTTACCAGTCCCACATTCAATAGAGTGGTGATATCCAAACTATATAAAGAACTCAAGAAATTATACAACAACAAATGAAACAATCCAATTTAAAAATGTGGTACAGGACTCAACAGAATTCTCAATAGAGGAATCTCAAATGTCTGAGAAAAACTTAAGAGAAATGTACAACATCCCTAGCCATTAGGGAAATGATTATCAAAACAATTTGAAATTCTGTCTTCCACCTTTTAGAATGGCTAGGATCAGTAACACAAGTGATAATTCATGTTTGCAAGGATGTGGAGAAAGGGGAACACTCCTCTACTGCTGATTAGAATACAAACATTTACAGCTAGTTTGGAAATCACCATGGTGGTTCTTCACAAAATTGGGAATTTATATAACTCAAGACCCAGCTGTAACACTCTTGGGCATATATAGAAAGAACACTCCATCTTCCCACAAGGACACTTATTCAATGATGTTCAAAGCAGCTTTATTATCCAGAAACTGGAAACAACCTATATGTCTTTAACCTAGGAATGGATAAAGAAAATATGGTATAGTCACACAATGGAATATTACTCACCTATAAAAAGTGATATTATGAAATTTTCAGGCAAATGGATTGAACTGGAAAAAATCATTCTGAGTGAGGTAGCACAGACTTAGAAAGTCAAACATGTTATACAATTATGTACAAGTATATATTAAATTTTAAGTTAAGGACAGTCACATAAACCTAGAAAGGGTAAGTAACAAGGAAGTCTCTACTGTAAACAAATAGATCTTCCTACAAAAAAATAGGATAGATTTTATGGGTGACTATGGGCAGGTGGAGATAAGAACATGAGGAATCAGGTGGGGGACGGACTTACAAAGGGATATAATTTGGAAAGAGGTGACTACAATTGGGGTGTTTTGGGGAGAGATGTGGAAACCTAGTTTAGTGAAAACTTCGTACTAAGCAATCCTAATAATGAAGGATATGGAGCCTTAACAGGCCATCTTCGA